>NC_059502.1:40630819-40933571 GCF_914767665.1 Harmonia axyridis | reverse complement strand
CGTCCCTGTGCAATACGTTGAAAAGTGTAAGAATGAGAAACATAGAAGGAAATAACAAACAAATGAAATCAACAACAGAAGTCAGTCGTGCATTTGTGGTTACAGCAGCAATTGACCTTACCACGTGGGAGATTACAGCTACCTGCGTGACATCCGAGCCCAAGAAAATGAACAATGTGGAACGGCTTACTTGGATAATTGTTCATTAAACAAAAAGAAGGGAATAAGAACAGTCCCTTATACCAATGTGGTTTCCATAGACACGTGTGTCAAGCTTTCGTCCCTGTGCAATACGATGAAAAGTGTTAGAATGAGAAACATTGAAGGAAATAACAAACAAATGAAATCAACAACAGAAGTCAGTCGTGCATTTGTGATTACAGCAGCAATTGACCTTACCACGTGGGAGATTAGAGCTACCTGCGTGACATCCGAGTCCAAGAAAATCTACAATGTGGAATGGCTTACTTGGAAAATTGTTCATTAAACAAAACGAAGGGAATAAGAACTTTCCCTTATACCAAAGTGGTTTCCTTAGACACGCGTGTCAAGCTTTCGTCCCTGTGCAATACGATGAAAAGTGTAAGAATGAGAAACATAGGAGGAAATAACAAACAAATGAAATCAACAACAGAAGTCAGTCGTGCATTTGTGGTTACAGCAGCAATTGACCTTACCACGTGGGAGATTAAAGCTACCTGCGTGACATTCGAGTCCAAGAAAATCAACAATGTGGAATGGCTTACTTGGATAATTGTTGATTGAACAAAACGAAGGGAATGAGAACAGTCCCTTATACCAAAGTGGTTTCCTTAGACACGCGTGTCAAGCTTTCGTCCCTGTGCAATACGATGAAAAGTGTAAGAATGAGAAACATAGAAGGAAATAACAAACAAATGAAATCAACAACAGAAGTCAGTCGTGCATTTGTGGTTACAGCAGCAATTGACCTTACCACGTAAAAGATAATAGCTACCTGCGTGTCATCCGAGTCCAAAAAAACCAACAATGTGGAATGGCTTACTTGGATAATTGATCATTATACAGAAAGAAGGGAATAAAAACAGTCCCTTATACCAATGTGGTTTCCATAGACACGTGTGTCAAGCTTTCGTCCCTGTGCAATACGATGAGAAGTGTTAGAATGAGAAACATTGAAGGAAATAACAAACAAATCAAATCAACAACAGAAGTCAGTCGTGCATTTGTGATTACAGCAGCAATTGACCTTACCACGTGGGAGATTATAGCTACCTGCGTGACATCCGAGTCCAAGAAAATCAACAATGTGGAATGGCTTACTTGGATAATTGATCATTATACAGAAAGAATGAAGTAAGAACAGTCCCTTATACCAATGTGGTTTCCATAGACACGTGTGTCAAGCTTTCGTCCCTGTGCATTACGATGAAAAGTGTTAGAATGAGAAACATTGAAGAAAATAACAAACGAATGAAATCAACAACAGAAGTCAATCGTGCATTTGTGGTTACAGCAGCAATTGACCTTACCACGTGGGAGATTATAGCTACCTGCGTGACATCCAAGTCCAAGAAAATCAACAATGGAATGGCTTACTTAGATAATTGTTCATTAAACAAAAAGAAGGGAATAATAACAGTCCCTCATACCAAAGTGGTTTCCTTAGACACCTGTGTCAAGCTTTCGTTCCTGTGCAATACGATGAAAAGTGTTAGAATGAGAAACATAGAAGGAAATAACAAACAAATGAAATCAACAACAGAAGTCAGTCGTGCATTTGTGGTTACAGCAGCAATTGACCTCACCACGTGGGAGATTATAGCTACCTGCGTGACATCCGAGTCCAAGAAAATCAACAATGTGGAACGGCTTACTTGGATAATTGTTCATTAAACAAAAAGAATTGAATAAGAACAGTCCCTTATACCAAAGGCGTATCCTTAGACACGTGTGTCAAGCTTTCGTCCCTGTGCAATACGATGAAAAGTGTTAGAATGAGAAACATTGAAGGAAATAACAAACAAATGAAATCAATAACAGAAGTCAGTCGTGCATTTGTGGTTACAGCAGCAATTGACCTCACCACGTTACAGATTATAGCTACCTGCGTGTCATCCGAGTCCAAGAAAATCAACAATGTGGAATGGCTTACTTGGATAATTGATCATCATACAGAAAGAAGGGAATAAGAACAGTCCCTTATACCGATGTGGTTTCCATAGACACGTGTGTCAAGCTTTCGTCCCTGTGCAATACGATGAAAAGTGTTAGAATGAGAAACATTGAAGGAAATAACAAACAAATGAAATCAACATTAGAAGTCAGTCGTGCATTTGTGGTTACAGCAGCAATTGACCTTACCACGTGGGAGATTATAGCTACCTGCGTGACATCCGAGTCCAAGATAATCAACAATGTGGAATGGCCTACTTGGATAATTGTTGATTAAACAAAAAAAAGAGAATAAGAACATTCCCTTCTACCAAAGTGGTTTCCTTAGACACGTGTGTCAAGCTTTCGTCCCTGTGCAATACGATGAGAAGTGTTAGAATGAGAAATATTGAAGGAAATAACAAACAAATGAAATCAACATTAGAAGTCAGTCGTGCATTTGTGGTTACAGCAGCAATTGACCTTACCACGTGGGAGATTATAGCTACCTGCGTGACATCCGAGTCCAAGAAAATCAACAATGTGGAATGGCCTACTTGGATAATTGTTGATTAAACAAAAAAAAGAGAATAAGAACATTCCCTTCTACCAAAGTGGTTTCCTTAGACACGTGTGTCAAGCTTTCGTCCCTGTGCAATACGATGAAAAGTGTTAGAATGAGAAACATTGAAGAAAATAACAAACGAATGAAATCAACAACAGAAGTCAGTCGTGCATTTGTGGTTACAGCAGCAATTGACCTCACCACGTGGGAGATTATAGCTACCTGCGTGTCATCCGAGTCCAAGAAAATCAACAATGTGGAATGGCTTACTTGGATAATTGATCATCATACAGAAAGAAGGGAATAAGAACAGTGCCTTATACCGATGTGGTTTCCATAGACACGTGTGTCAAGCTTTCGTCCCTGTGCAATACGATGAAAAGTGTTAGAATGAGAAACATTGAAGGAAATAACAAACAAATGAAATCAACATTAGAAGTCAGTCGTGCATTTGTGGTTACAGCAGCAATTGACCTTACCACGTGGGAGATTATAGCTACCTGCGTGACATCCGAGTCCAAGATAATCAACAATGTGGAATGGCCTACTTGGATAATTGTTGATTAAACAAAAAAAAGAGAATAAGAACATTCCCTTCTACCAAAGTGGTTTCCTTAGACACGTGTGTCAAGCTTTCGTCCCTGTGCAATACGATGAGAAGTGTTAGAATGAGAAACATTGAAGGAAATAACAAACAAATGAAATCAACATTAGAAGTCAGTCGTGCATTTGTGGTTACAGCAGCAATTGACCTTACCACGTGGGAGATCATAGCTACCTGCGTGACATCCGAGTCCAAGAAAATCAACAATGTGGAATGGCCTACTTGGATAATTGTTGATTAAACAAAAAAAAAAATAAGAACAGTCCCTTATACCAAAGTGGTTTCCTTAGACACGTGTGTCAAGCTTTCGTCCCTGTGCAATACGATGAAAAGTGTTAGAATGAGAAACATAGAAGGAAATAACAAACGAATGAAATCAACAACAGAAGTCAGTCGTGCATTTGTGGTTACAGCAGCAATTGACCTTACCACGTGGGAGATGATAGCTACCAGCGTGACATCCGAGTCCAAGAAAATCAACAATGTGGAATGGCTTACTTGGATAATTGTTGATTGAACAAAAAAAAGGGAATAAGAACAGTCCCTCATACCAAAGTGGTTTTCTTAGACACGTGTGTCAAGCTTTCGTCCCTGTGCAATACGATGAAAAGTGTTAGAATGAGAAACATTGAAGGAAATAACAAACAAATGAAATCAACAACAGAAGTCAGTCGTGCATTTGTGGTTTCAGCAGCAATTGACCTTACCACGTGGGAGATTATAGCTACCTGCGTGACATCCGAGTCCAAGAAAATCAACAATGTGGAATGACTTACTTGGATAATTGATCATTATACAGAAAGAATGAAGTAAGAACAGTCCCTTATACCAAAGTGGTTTCCTTAGACACGTGTGTCAAGCTTTCGTCCCTGTGCAAAACGATGAAAAGTGTTAGAATGAGAAACATTGAAGGAAATAACAAACAAATGAAATCAACAACAGAAGTCAGTCGTGCATTTGTGGTTACAGCATTAATTGACCTTACCACGTGGGAGATTATAGCTACCTGCGTGACATCCGAGTCCAAGAAAATCAACAATGTGGAATGGCTTATTTGGATAATTGTTCATCAAAAAGAAAAAAGGGAATAAGAACAGTCCCTTATACCAATGTGGTTTCCTTAGACACGTGTGTCAAGCTTTCGTCCCTGTGCAATACGATAAAAAGTGTTAGAATGAGAAACATAGAAGGAAAAAACAAACAAATGAAATCAACAACAGAAGTCAGTCGTGCATTTGTGGTTACAGCAGCAATTGACCTTACCACGTGGGAGATTATAGCTACCTGCGTTACATCCGAGTCCAAGAAAATCAACAATGTGGAATGGCTTACTTGGATAATTGTTCATTAAACAAAAAGAAGGGAATAAGAACAGTCCTTATACCAAAGTTGTTTCCTTAGACACGTGTGTCAAGCTTTCGTCCCTGTGCAATACGATGAAAAGTGTTAGAATGAGAAACATTGAAGAAAATAACAAACGAATGAAATCAACAACAGAAGTCAGTCGTGCATTTGTGGTTACAGCAGCAATTGACCTTACCACGTGGGAGATTATAGCTACCTGCGTGACATCCGAGTCCAAGAAAATCAACAATATGGAATGGCCTACTTGGATAATTGTTGATTAAATAAAAAAAAGGGAATAAGAACAGTCTCTTATACCAGAGTGGTTTCCTTAGACATGTGCGTCAAGCTTTCGTCCCTGTGCAATACGATGAAAAGTGTTAGAATGAGAAACATAGAAGGAAATAACAAACAAATGAAATCAACAACAGAAGTCAGTCGTGCATTTGTGGTTACAGCAGCAATTAACCTTACCACGTGGGAGATTATAGCTACCTGCGTGACATCCGAGTCCAAGAAAATCAACAATGTGGAATGGCTTACTTGGATAATTGTTCATTAAACAAAAAAAAGGGAATAAGAACAGTCCCTTTTACCAAAGTGGTTTCCTTAGACACGTGTGTCAAGCTTTCGTCCCTGTGCAATACGATGAAAAGTGTTAGAATGAGAAATGAGAAATGGGAATGTGGAATGGCTCACTTGGATAATTGTTAATTAAACAAAATGAAGGGAATAAGAACAGTCCCTCTTACCAATGTGATTTCCTTAGACATGTGTGTCAAGCTTTCGTCCCTGTGCAATACGATGAGAAGTGTTAGAATGAGAAACATTGAAGGAAATAACAAACAAATGAAATCAACAACAGAAGTCAGTCGTGCATTTGTGGTTACATCAGCAATTGACCTTACCACGTGGGAGATTATAGCTACCTGCGTGACATCCGAGTCCAAGAAAATCAACAATGTGGAATGGCCTACTTGGATAATTGTTGATTAAACAAAAAAAAGTGGTTTCCTTAGACACGTGTGTCAAGCTTTCGTCCCTGTGCAATACGATGAAAAGTGTTAGAATGAGAAACATAGAAGGAAATAATAAACAAATGAAATCAACAACAGAAGTCAGTCGTCCAGTTTTGGTTACAGCAGCAATTGACCTTACCAATTGAGAGATTGTAGCTACATGCGTGACATCCGAGTCCAAGAAAATCAACAATGTGGAATGGCTTACTTGGATAATTGTTGATTAAACAAAAAAAAGGGAATAAGAACAGTCCCTCATACCGAAGTGGTTTTCTCAGACATGTGTGTCAAGCTTTCGTCCCTGTGCAATACGATGAAAAGTGTTAGAATGAGAAACATTGAAGAAAATAACAAACAAATGAAATCAACAACAGAAGTCAGTCGTGCATTTGTGGTTACAGCAGCAATTGACCTTTCCACGTGGGAGATTATAGATAGCTGCATGACATCCTAGTCCAAGAAAATCAACAATGTGGAATGGCTTACTTGGATAATTGTTCATCAAAAAGAAAAAAGGGAAGAAGAGCAGTCCCTCATACCAAAGTGGTTTCCTTAGACACGTGTGTCAAGCTTTCGTCACTGTGCAATACGATGAAAAATGTTAGAATGAGAAACATTGAAGAAAATAACAAACGAATGAAATCAACAACAGAAGTCAGTCGTGCATTCGTGGTAACAGCAGCAATTGACCTTACCACGTGGGAGATTACAGCTACCTGCGTGACATCCGAGCCCAAGAAAATCAACAATGTGGAACGGCTTACTTGGATAATTGTTCATTAAACAAAAAGAAGGGAATAAGAACAGTTCCTTATACCAAAGTGGTTTCCTTAGACACGTGTGTCAAGCTTTCGTCCCTGTGCAATACGATGAAAAGTGTTAGAATGAGAAACATTAAAGAAAATAACAAACAAATGAAATCAACAACAGAAGTCAGTCGTGCATTTGTGGTTACAGCAGCAATTGACCTTACCACGTGGGAGATTATAGCTACCTGCGTGACATTCGAGTCCAAGAAAATCAACAATGTGGAATTGCTTATTTGGATAATTGATCATTAAACAAAAAGAAGGGAATAAGAACAGTCCCTTATACCAAAGTGGTTTCCTTAGACACGCGTGTCAAGCTTTCGTCCCTGTGCAATACGATGAAAAGTGTTAGAATGAGAAACATTGAAGAAAATAACAAACGAATGAAATCAACAACAGAAGTCAGTCGTGCATTTGTGGTTACAGCAGCAATTGACCTCACCACGTGGGAGAATATAGCTACCTGCGTGACATCCGAGTCCAAGAAAATCAACAATGTGGAATGGCTTACTTGGATAATTGTTCATTAAACAAAAAGAAGGGAATAAGAACAGTCCCTTATACCAAAGTGGTTTCCTTAGACACGCGTGTCAAGCTTTCGTCCCTGTGCAATACGATGAAAAGTGTAAGAATGAGAAACATAGAAGGAAATAACAAACAAATGAAATCAACAACAGAAGTCAGTCGTGCATTTGTGGTTACAGCAGCAATTGACCTTACCACGTGGGAGATTACAGCTACCTGCGTGACATCCGAGCCCAAGAAAATGAACAATGTGGAACGGCTTACTTGGATAATTGTTCATTAAACAAAAAGAAGGGAATAAGAACAGTCCCTTATACCAATGTGGTTTCCATAGACACGTGTGTCAAGCTTTCGTCCCTGTGCAATACGATGAGAAGGGTTAGAATGAGAAACATTGAAGGAAATAACAAACAAATCAAATCAACAACAGAAGTCAGTCGTGCATTTGTGATTACAGCAGCAATTGACCTTACCACGTGGGAGATTATAGCTACCTGCGTGACATCCAAGTCCAAGAAAATCAACAATGGAATGGCTTACTTGGATAATTGTTCATTAAACAAAAAGAAGGGAATAAGAACAGTTCCTTATACCAAAGTGGTTTCCTTAGACACGTGTGTCAAGCTTTCGTCCCTGTGCAATACGATGAAAAGTGTTAGAATGAGAAACATTAAAGGAAATAACAAACAAATGAAATCAACAACAGAAGTCAGTCGTGCATTTGTGGTTACAGCAGCAATTGACCTTACCACGTGGGAGATTATAGCTACCGGCGTGACATTCGAGTCCAAGAAAATCAACAATGTGGAATTGCTTATTTGGATAATTGATCATTAAACAAAAAGAAGGGAATAAGAACAGTCCCTTATACCAAAGTGGTTTCCTTAGACACGCGTGTCAAGCTTTCGTCCCTGTGCAATACGATGAAAAGTGTAAGAATGAGAAACATAGAAGGAAATAACAAACAAATGAAATCAACAACAGAAGTCAGTCGTGCATTTGTGGTTACAGCAGCAATTGACCTTACCACGTGGGAGATTACAGCTACCTGCGTGACATCCGAGCCCAAGAAAATGAACAATGTGGAACGGCTTACTTGGATAATTGTTCATTAAACAAAAAGAAGGGAATAAGAACAGTCCCTTATACCAATGTGGTTTCCATAGACACGTGTGTCAAGCTTTCGTCCCTGTGCAATACGATGAGAAGGGTTAGAATGAGAAACATTGAAGGAAATAACAAACAAATGAAATCAACAACAGAAGTCAGTCGTGCATTTGTGGTTACAGCAGCAATTGACCTTACCACGTGGGAGATTATAGCTACCTGCGTTACATCCGAGTCCAAGAAAATCAACAATGTGGAATGGCTTACTTGGATAATTGTTCATTAAACAAAAAGAAGGGAATAAGAACAGTCCTTATACCAAAGTTGTTTCCTTAGACACGTGTGTCAAGCTTTCGTCCCTGTGCAATACGATGAAAAGTGTTAGAATGAGAAACATTGAAGAAAATAACAAACGAATGAAATCAACAACAGAAGTCAGTCGTGCATTTGTGGTTACAGCAGCAATTGACCTTACCACGTGGGAGATTATAGCTACCTGCGTGACATCCGAGTCCAAGAAAATCAACAATATGGAATGGCCTACTTGGATAATTGTTGATCAAATAAAAAAAAGGGAATAAGAACAGTCTCTTATACCAGAGTGGTTTCCTTAGACACGTGCGTCAAGCTTTCGTCCCTGTGCAATACGATGAAAAGTGTTAGAATGAGAAACATAGAAGGAAATCACAAACAAATGAAATCAACAACAGAAGTCAGTCGTGCATTTGTGGTTACAGCAGCAATTAACCTTACCACGTGGGAGATTATAGCTACCTGCGTGACATCCGAGTCCAAGAAAATCAACAATGTGGAATGGCTTACTTGGATAATTGTTCATTAAACAAAAAAAAGGGAATAAGAACAGTCCCTTTTACCAAAGTGGTTTCCTTAGACACGTGTGTCAAGCTTTCGTCCCTGTGCAATACGATGAAAAGTGTTAGAATGAGAAATGAGAAATGGGAATGTGGAATGGCTCACTTGGATAATTGTTAATTAAACAAAATGAAGGGAATAAGAACAGTCCCTCTTACCAATGTGATTTCCTTAGACATGTGTGTCAAGCTTTCGTCCCTGTGCAATACGATGAGAAGTGTTAGAATGAGAAACATTGAAGGAAATAACAAACAAATGAAATCAACAACAGAAGTCAGTCGTGCATTTGTGGTTACATCAGCAATTGACCTTACCACGTGGGAGATTATAGCTACCTGCGTGACATCCGAGTCCAAGAAAATCAACAATGTGGAATGGCCTACTTGGATAATTGTTGATTAAACAAAAAAAAGTGGTTTCCTTAGACACGTGTGTCAAGCTTTCGTCCCTGTGCAATACGATGAAAAGTGTTAGAATGAGAAACATAGAAGGAAATAACAAACAAATGAAATCAACAACAGAAGTCAGTCGTCCAGTTTTGGTTACAGCAGCAATTGACCTTACCAATTGAGAGATTGTAGCTACATGCGTGACATCCGAGTCCAAGAAAATCAACAATGTGGAATGGCTTACTTGGATAATTGTTGATTAAACAAAAAAAAGGGAATAAGAACAGTCCCTCATACCGAAGTGGTTTTCTCAGACATGTGTGTCAAGCTTTCGTCCCTGTGCAATACGATGAAAAGTGTTAGAATGAGAAACATTGAAGAAAATAACAAACAAATGAAATCAACAACAGAAGTCAGTCGTGCATTTGTGGTTACAGCAGCAATTGACCTTTCCACGTGGGAGATTATAGATAGCTGCGTGACATCCTAGTCCAAGAAAATCAACAATGTGGAATGGCTTACTTGGATAATTGTTCATCAAAAAGAAAAAAGGGAAGAAGAGCAGTCCCTCATACCAAAGTGGTTTCCTTAGACACGTGTGTCAAGCTTTCGTCACTGTGCAATACGATGAAAAATGTTAGAATGAGAAACATTGAAGAAAATAACAAACGAATGAAATCAACAACAGAAGTCAGTCGTGCATTCGTGGTAACAGCAGCAATTGACCTTACCACGTGGGAGATTACAGCTACCTGCGTGACATCCGAGCCCAAGAAAATCAACAATGTGGAACGGCTTACTTGGATAATTGTTCATTAAACAAAAAGAAGGGAATAAGAACAGTTCCTTATACCAAAGTGGTTTCCTTAGACACGTGTGTCAAGCTTTCGTCCCTGTGCAATACGATGAAAAGTGTTAGAATGAGAAACATTAAAGGAAATAACAAACAAATGAAATCAACAACAGAAGTCAGTCGTGCATTTGTGGTTACAGCAGCAATTGACCTTACCACGTGGGAGATTATAGCTACCGGCGTGACATTCGAGTCCAAGAAAATCAACAATGTGGAATTGCTTATTTGGATAATTGATCATTAAACAAAAAGAAGGGAATAAGAACAGTCCCTTATACCAAAGTGGTTTCCTTAGACACGCGTGTCAAGCTTTCGTCCCTGTGCAATACGATGAAAAGTGTTAGAATGAGAAACATTGAAGAAAATAACAAACGAATGAAATCAACAACAGAAGTCAGTCGTGCATTTGTGGTTACAGCAGCAATTGACCTCACCACGTGGGAGAATATAGCTACCTGCGTGACATCCGAGTCCAAGAAAATCAACAATGTGGAATGGCTTACTTGGATAATTGTTCATTAAACAAAAAGAAGGGAATAAGAACAGTCCCTTATACCAAAGTGGTTTCCTTAGACACGCGTGTCAAGCTTTCGTCCCTGTGCAATACGATGAAAAGTGTAAGAATGAGAAACATAGAAGGAAATAACAAACAAATGAAATCAACAACAGAAGTCAGTCGTGCATTTGTGGTTACAGCAGCAATTGACCTTACCACGTGGGAGATTACAGCTACCTGCGTGACATCCGAGCCCAAGAAAATGAACAATGTGGAACGGCTTACTTGGATAATTGTTCATTAAACAAAAAGAAGGGAATAAGAACAGTCCCTTATACCAATGTGGTTTCCATAGACACGTGTGTCAAGCTTTCGTCCCTGTGCAATACGATGAAAAGCGTTAGAATGAGAAACATTGAAGGAAATAACAAACAAATGAAATCAACAACAGAAGTCAGTCGTGCATTTGTGATTACAGCAGCAATTGACCTTACCACGTGGGAGATTAGAGCTACCTGCGTGACATCCGAGTCCAAGAAAATCAACAATGTGGAATGGCTTACTTGGATAATTGTTCATTAAACAAAACGAAGGGAATAAGAACAGTCCCTTATACCAAAGTGGTTTCCTTAGACACGCGTGTCAAGCTTTCGTCCCTGTGCAATACGATGAAAAGTGTAAGAATGAGAAACATAGAAGGAAATAACAAACAAATGAAATCAACAACAGAAGTCAGTCGTGCATTTGTGGTTACAGCAGCAATTGACCTTACCACGTGGGAGATTAAAGCTACCTGCGTGACATTCGAGTCCAAGAAAATCAACAATGTGGAATGGCTTACTTGGATAATTGTTGATTGAACAAAACGAAGGGAATGAGAACAGTCCCTTATACCAAAGTGGTTTCCTTAGACACGCGTGTCAAGCTTTCGTCCCTGTGCAATACGATGAAAAGTGTAAGAATGAGAAACATAGAAGGAAATAACAAACAAATGAAATCAACAACAGAAGTCAGTCTTGCATTTGTGGTTACAGCAGCAATTGACCTTACCACGTAAAAGATTATAGCTACCTGCGTGTCATCCGAGTCCAAGAAAATCAGCAATGTGGAATGGCTTACTTGGATAATTGATCATTATACAGAAAGAAGGGAATAAGAACAGTCCCTTATACCAATGTGGTTTCCATAGACACGTGTGTCAAGCTTTCGTCCCTGTGCAATACGATGAGAAGTGTTAGAATGAGAAACATTGAAGGAAATAACAAACAAATCAAATCAACAACAGAAGTCAGTCGTGCATTTGTGATTACAGCAGCAATTGACCTTACCACGTGGGAGATTATAGCTACCTGCGTGACATCCGAGTCCAAGAAAATCAACAATGTGGAATGGCTTACTTGGATAATTGATCATTATACAGAAAGAATGAAGTAGGAACAGTCCCTTATACCAATGTGGTTTCCATAGACACGTGTGTCAAGCTTTCGTCCCTGTGCATTACGATGAAAAGTGTTAGAATGAGAAACATTGAAGAAAATAACAAACGAATGAAATCAACAACAGAAGTCAGTCGTGCATTTGTGGTTACAGCAGCAATTGACCTTACCACGTGGGAGATTATATCTACCTGCGTGACATCCGAGTCCAAGAAAATCAACAATGTGGAACGGCTTACTTGGATAATTGTTCATTAAACAAAAAGAATTGAATAAGAACAGTCCCTTATACCAAAGTCGTATCCTTAGACACGTGTGTCAAGCTTTCGTCCCTGTGCAATACGATGAAAAGTGTTAGAATGAGAAACATTGAAGGAAATAACAAACAAATGAAATCAACAACAGAAGTCAGTCGTGCATTTGTGGTTACAGCAGCAATTGACCTCACCACGTTACAGATTATAGCTACCTGCGTGTCATCCGAGTCCAAGAAAATCAACAATGTGGAACGGCTTACTTGGATAATTGTTCATTAAACAAAAAGAATTGAATAAGAACAGTCCCTTATACCAAAGTCGTATCCTTAGACACGTGTGTCAAGCTTTCGTCCCTGTGCAATACGATGAAAAGTGTTAGAATGAGAAACATTGAAGGAAATAACAAACAAATGAAATCAACAACAGAAGTCAGTCGTGCATTTGTGGTTACAGCAGCAATTGACCTCACCACGTTACAGATTATAGCTACCTGCGTGTCATCCGAGTCCAAGAAAATCAACAATGTGGAATGGCTTACTTGGATAATTGATCATCATACAGAAAGAAGGGAATAAGAACAGTCCCTTATACCGATGTGGTTTCCATAGACACGTGTGTCAAGCTTTCGTCCCTGTGCAATACGATGAAAAGTGTTAGAATGAGAAACATTGAAGGAAATAACAAACAAATGAAATCAACATTAGAAGTCAGTCGTGCATTTGTGGTTACAGCAGCAATTGACCTTACCACGTGGGAGATTATAGCTACCTGCGTGACATCCGAGTCCAAGATAATCAACAATGTGGAATGGCCTACTTGGATAATTGTTGATTAAACAAAAAAAAGAGAATAAGAACATTCCCTTCTACCAAAGTGGTTTCCTTAGACACGTGTGTCAAGCTTTCGTCCCTGTGCAATACGATGAGAAGTGTTAGAATGAGAAACATTGAAGGAAATAACAAACAAATGAAATCAACAACAGAAGTCAGTCGTGCATTTGTGGTTTCAGCAGCAATTGACCTTACCACGTGGGAGATTATAGCTACCTGCGTGACATCCGAGTCCAAGAAAATCAACAATGTGGAATGACTTACTTGGATAATTGATCATTATACAGAAAGAATGAAGTAAGAACAGTCCCTTATACCAAAGTGGTTTCCTTAGACACGTGTGTCAAGCTTTCGTCCCTGTGCAAAACGATGAAAAGTGTTAGAATGAGAAACATTGAAGGAAATAACAAACAAATGAAATCAACAACAGAAGTCAGTCGTGCATTTGTGGTTACAGCATTAATTGACCTTACCACGTGGGAGATTATAGCTACCTGCGTGACATCCGAGTCCAAGAAAATCAACAATGTGGAATGGCTTATTTGGATAATTGTTCATCAAAAAGAAAAAAGGGAATAAGAACAGTCCCTTATACCAATGTGGTTTCCTAAGACACGTGTGTCAAGCTTTCGTCCCTGTGCAATACGATAAAAAGTGTTAGAATGAGAAACATAGAAGGAAAAAACAAACAAATGAAATCAACAACAGAAGTCAGTCGTGCATTTGTGGTTACAGCAGCAATTGACCCTACCACGTGGGAGATTATAGCTACCTGCGTTACATCCGAGTCCAAGAAAATCAACAATGTGGAATGGCTTACTTGGATAATTGTTCATTAAACAAAAAGAAGGGAATAAGAACAGTCCTTATACCAAAGTTGTTTCCTTAGACACGTGTGTCAAGCTTTCGTCCCTGTGCAATACGATGTAAAGTGTTAGAATGAGAAACATTGAAGAAAATAACAAACGAATGAAATCAACAACAGAAGTCAGTCGTGCATTTGTGGTTACAGCAGCAATTGACCTTACCACGTGGGAGATTATAGCTACCTGCGTGACATCCGAGTCCAAGAAAATCAACAATATGGAATGGCCTACTTGGATAATTGTTGATCAAATAAAAAAAAGGGAATAAGAACAGTCTCTTATACCAGAGTGGTTTCCTTAGACATGTGCGTCAAGCTTTCGTCCCTGTGCAATACGATGAAAAGTGTTAGAATGAGAAACATAGAAGGAAATCACAAACAAATGAAATCAACAACAGAAGTCAGTCGTGCATTTGTGGTTACAGCAGCAATTAACCTTACCACGTGGGAGATTATAGCTACCTGCGTGACATCCGAGTCCAAGAAAATCAACAATGTGGAATGGCTTACTTGGATAATTGTTCATTAAACAAAAAAAAGGGAATAAGAACAGTCCCTTTTACCAAAGTGGTTTCCTTAGACACGTGTGTCAAGCTTTCGTCCCTGTGCAATACGATGAAAAGTGTTAGAATGAGAAATGAGAAATGGGAATGTGGAATGGCTCACTTGGATAATTGTTAATTAAACAAAATGAAGGGAATAAGAACAGTCCCTCTTACCAATGTGATTTCCTTAGACATGTGTGTCAAGCTTTCGTCCCTGTGCAATACGATGAGAAGTGTTAGAATGAGAAACATTGAAGGAAATAACAAACAAATGAAATCAACAACAGAAGTCAGTCGTGCATTTGTGGTTACATCAGCAATTGACCTTACCACGTGGGAGATTATAGCTACCTGCGTGACATCCGAGTCCAAGAAAATCAACAATGTGGAATGGCCTACTTGGATAATTGTTGATTAAACAAAAAAAAGTGGTTTCCTTAGACACGTGTGTCAAGCTTTCGTCCCTGTGCAATACGATGAAAAGTGTTAGAATGAGAAACATAGAAGGAAATAACAAACAAATGAAATCAACAACAGAAGTCAGTCGTCCAGTTTTGGTTACAGCAGCAATTGACCTTACCAATTGAGAGATTGTAGCTACATGCGTGACATCCGAGTCCAAGAAAATCAACAATGTGGAATGGCTTACTTGGATAATTGTTGATTAAACAAAAAAAAGGGAATAAGAACAGTCCCTCATACCGAAGTGGTTTTCTCAGACATGTGTGTCAAGCTTTCGTCCCTGTGCAATACGATGAAAAGTGTTAGAATGAGAAACATTGAAGAAAATAACAAACAAATGAAATCAACAACAGAAGTCAGTCGTGCATTTGTGGTTACAGCAGCAATTGACCTTTCCACGTGGGAGATTATAGATAGCTGCATGACATCCTAGTCCAAGAAAATCAACAATGTGGAATGGCTTACTTGGATAATTGTTCATCAAAAAGAAAAAAGGGAAGAAGAGCAGTCCCTCATACCAAAGTGGTTTCCTTAGACACGTGTGTCAAGCTTTCGTCACTGTGCAATACGATGAAAAGTGTTAGAATGAGAAACATTGAAGAAAATAACAAACGAATGAAATCAACAACAGAAGTCAGTCGTGCATTCGTGGTTACAGCAGCAATTGACCTTACCACGTGGGAGATTACAGCTACCTGCGTGACATCCGAGCCCAAGAAAATCAACAATGTGGAACGGCTTACTTGGATAATTGTTCATTAAACAAAAAGAAGGGAATAAGAACAGTTCCTTATACCAAAGTGGTTTCCTTAGACACGTGTGTCAAGCTTTCGTCCCTGTGCAATACGATGAAAAGTGTTAGAATGAGAAACATTGAAGGAAATAACAAACAAATGAAATCAACAACAGAAGTCAGTCGTGCATTTGTGGTTACAGCAGCAATTGACCTTACCACGTGGGAGATTATAGCTACCGGCGTGACATTCGAGTCCAAGAAAATCAACAATGTGGAATTGCTTATTTGGATAATTGATCATTAAACAAAAAGAAGGGAATAAGAACAGTCCCTTATACCAAAGTGGTTTCCTTAGACACGCGTGTCAAGCTTTCGTCCCTGTGCAATACGATGAAAAGTGTTAGAATGAGAAACATTGAAGAAAATAACAAACGAATAAAATCAACAACAGAAGTCAGTCGTGCATTTGTGGTTACAGCAGCAATTGACCTCACCACGTGGGAGAATATAGCTACCTGCGTGACATCCGAGTCCAAGAAAATCAACAATGTGGAATGGCTTACTTGGATAATTGTTCATTAAACAAAAAGAAGGGAATAAGAACAGTCCCTTATACCAAAGTGGTTTCCTTAGACACGCGTGTCAAGCTTTCGTCCCTGTGCAATACGATGAAAAGTGTAAGAATGAGAAACATAGAAGGAAATAACAAACAAATGAAATCAACAACAGAAGTCAGTCGTGCATTTGTGGTTACAGCAGCAATTGACCTTACCACGTGGGAGATTACAGCTACCTGCGTGACATCCGAGCCCAAGAAAATGAACAATGTGGAACGGCTTACTTGGATAATTGTTCATTAAACAAAAAGAAGGGAATAAGAACAGTCCCTTATACCAATGTGGTTTCCATAGACACGTGTGTCAAGCTTTCGTCCCTGTGCAATACGATGAAAAGTGTTGGAATGAGAAACATTGAAGGAAATAACAAACAAATGAAATCAACAACAGAAGTCAGTCGTGCATTTGTGATTACAGCAGCAATTGACCTTACCACGTGGGAGATTAGAGCTACCTGCGTGACATCCGAGTCCAAGAAAATCAACAATGTGGAATGGCTTACTTGGATAATTGTTCATTAAACAAAAAGAAGGGAATAAGAACAGTCCCTTATACCAATGTGGTTTCCATAGACACGTGTGTCAAGCTTTCGTCCCTGTGCAATACGATGAAAAGTGTTGGAATGAGAAACATTGAAGAAAATAACAAACGAATGAAATCAACAACAGAAGTCAGTCGTGCATTTGTGGTTACAGCAGCAATTGACCTTACCACGTGGGAGATTATAGCTACCTGCGTGACATCCGAGTCCAAGAAAATCAACAATATGGAATGGCCTACTTGGATAATTGTTGATCAAATAAAAAAAAGGGAATAAGAACAGTCTCTTATACCAGAGTGGTTTCCTTAGACATGTGCGTCAAGCTTTCGTCCCTGTGCAATACGATGAAAAGTGTTAGAATGAGAAACATAGAAGGAAATCACAAACAAATGAAATCAACAACAGAAGTCAGTCGTGCATTTGTGGTTACAGCAGCAATTAACCTTACCACGTGGGAGATTATAGCTACCTGCGTGACATCCGAGTCCAAGAAAATCAACAATGTGGAATGGCTTACTTGGATAATTGTTCATTAAACAAAAAAAAGGGAATAAGAACAGTCCCTTTTACCAAAGTGGTTTCCTTAGACACGTGTGTCAAGCTTTCGTCCCTGTGCAATACGATGAAAAGTGTTAGAATGAGAAATGAGAAATGGGAATGTGGAATGGCTCACTTGGATAATTGTTAATTAAACAAAATGAAGGGAATAAGAACAGTCCCTCTTACCAATGTGATTTCCTTAGACATGTGTGTCAAGCTTTCGTCCCTGTGCAATACGATGAAAAGTGTTAGAATGAGAAACATTGAAGGAAATAACAAACAAATGAAATCAACAACAGAAGTCAGTCGTGCATTTGTGGTTACATCAGCAATTGACCTTACCACGTGGGAGATTATAGCTACCTGCGTGACATCCGAGTCCAAGAAAATCAACAATGTGGAATGGCCTACTTGGATAATTGTTGATTAAACAAAAAAAAGTGGTTTCCTTAGACACGTGTGTCAAGCTTTCGTCCCTGTGCAATACGATGAAAAGTGTTAGAATGAGAAACATAGAAGGAAATAACAAACAAATGAAATCAACAACAGAAGTCAGTCGTCCAGTTTTGGTTACAGCAGCAATTGACCTTACCAATTGAGAGATTGTAGCTACATGCGTGACATCCGAGTCCAAGAAAATCAACAATGTGGAATGGCTTACTTGGATAATTGTTGATTAAACAAAAAAAAGGGAATAAGAACAGTCCCTCATACCGAAGTGGTTTTCTCAGACATGTGTGTCAAGCTTTCGTCCCTGTGCAATACGATGAAAAGTGTTAGAATGAGAAACATTGAAGAAAATAACAAACAAATGAAATCAACAACAGAAGTCAGTCGTGCATTTGTGGTTACAGCAGCAATTGACCTTTCCACGTGGGAGATTATAGATAGCTGCATGACATCCTAGTCCAAGAAAATCAACAATGTGGAATGGCTTACTTGGATAATTGTTCATCAAAAAGAAAAAAGGGAAGAAGAGCAGTCCCTCATACCAAAGTGGTTTCCTTAGACACGTGTGTCAAGCTTTCGTCACTGTGCAATACGATGAAAAATGTTAGAATGAGAAACATTGAAGAAAATAACAAACGAATGAAATCAACAACAGAAGTCAGTCGTGCATTCGTGGTAACAGCAGCAATTGACCTTACCACGTGGGAGATTACAGCTACCTGCGTGACATCCGAGCCCAAGAAAATCAACAATGTGGAACGGCTTACTTGGATAATTGTTCATTAAACAAAAAGAAGGGAATAAGAACAGTTCCTTATACCAAAGTGGTTTCCTTAGACACGTGTGTCAAGCTTTCGTCCCTGTGCAATACGATGAAAAGTGTTAGAATGAGAAACATTAAAGGAAATAACAAACAAATGAAATCAACAACAGAAGTCAGTCGTGCATTTGTGGTTACAGCAGCAATTGACCTTACCACGTGGGAGATTATAGCTACCGGCGTGACATTCGAGTCCAAGAAAATCAACAATGTGGAATTGCTTATTTGGATAATTGATCATTAAACAAAAAGAAGGGAATAAGAACAGTCCCTTATACCAAAGTGGTTTCCTTAGACACGCGTGTCAAGCTTTCGTCCCTGTGCAATACGATGAAAAGTGTTAGAATGAGAAACATTGAAGAAAATAACAAACGAATAAAATCAACAACAGAAGTCAGTCGTGCATTTGTGGTTACAGCAGCAATTGACCTCACCACGTGGGAGAATATAGCTACCTGCGTGACATCCGAGTCCAAGAAAATCAACAATGTGGAATGGCTTACTTGGATAATTGTTCATTAAACAAAAAGAAGGGAATAAGAACAGTCCCTTATACCAAAGTGGTTTCCTTAGACACGCGTGTCAAGCTTTCGTCCCTGTGCAATACGATGAAAAGTGTAAGAATGAGAAACATAGAAGGAAATAACAAACAAATGAAATCAACAACAGAAGTCAGTCGTGCATTTGTGGTTACAGCAGCAATTGACCTTACCACGTGGGAGATTACAGCTACCTGCGTGACATCCGAGCCCAAGAAAATGAACAATGTGGAACGGCTTACTTGGATAATTGTTCATTAAACAAAAAGAAGGGAATAAGAACAGTCCCTTATACCAATGTGGTTTCCATAGACACGTGTGTCAAGCTTTCGTCCCTGTGCAATACGATGAAAAGTGTTGGAATGAGAAACATTGAAGGAAATAACAAACAAATGAAATCAACAACAGAAGTCAGTCGTGCATTTGTGATTACAGCAGCAATTGACCTTACCACGTGGGAGATTAGAGCTACCTGCGTGACATCCGAGTCCAAGAAAATCAACAATGTGGAATGGCTTACTTGGATAATTGTTCATTAAACAAAACGAAGGGAATAAGAACAGTCCCTTATACCAAAGTGGTTTCCTTAGACACGCGTGTCAAGCTTTCGTCCCTGTGCAATACGATGAAAAGTGTAAGAATGAGAAACATAGAAGGAAATAACAAACAAATGAAATCAACAACAGAAGTCAGTCGTGCATTTGTGGTTACAGCAGCAATTGACCTTACCACGTGGGAGATTAAAGCTACCTGCGTGACATTCGAGTCCAAGAAAATCAACAATGTGGGGCTTACTTGGATAATTGTTGATTGAACAAAACGAAGGGAATGAGAACAGTCCCTTATACCAAAGTGGTTTCCTTAGACACGCGTGTCAAGCTTTCGTCCCTGTGCAATACGATGAAAAGTGTAAGAATGAGAAACATAGAAGGAAATAACAAACAAATGAAATCAACAACAGAAGTCAGTCTTGCATTTGTGGTTACAGCAGCAATTGACCTTACCACGTAAAAGATAATAGCTACCTGCGTGTCATCCGAGTCCAAGAAAATCAGCAATGTGGAATGGCTTACTTGGATAATTGATCATTATACAGAAAGAAGGGAATAAGAACAGTCCCTTATACCAAAGTGGTTTCCTTAGACACGTGTGTCAAGCTTTCGTCCCTGTGCAAAACGATGAAAAGTGTTAGAATGAGAAACATTGAAGGAAATAACAAACAAATGAAATCAACAACAGAAGTCAGTCGTGCATTTGTGGTTACAGCATTAATTGACCTTACCACGTGGGAGATTATAGCTACCTGCGTGACATCCGAGTCCAAGAAAATCAACAATGTGGAACGGCTTACTTGGATAATTGTTCATTAAACAAAAAGAATTGAATAAGAACAGTCCCTTATACCAAAGTCGTATCCTTAGACACGTGTGTCAAGCTTTCGTCCCTGTGCAATACGATGAAAAGTGTTAGAATGAGAAACATTGAAGGAAATAACAAACAAATGAAATCAACAACAGAAGTCAGTCGTGCATTTGTGGTTACAGCAGCAATTGACCTCACCACGTTACAGATTATAGCTACCTGCGTGTCATCCGAGTCCAAGAAAATCAACAATGTGGAATGGCTTACTTGGATAATTGATCATCATACAGAAAGAAGGGAATAAGAACAGTCCCTTATACCGATGTGGTTTCCATAGACACGTGTGTCAAGCTTTCGTCCCTGTGCAATACGATGAAAAGTGTTAGAATGAGAAACATTGAAGGAAATAACAAACAAATGAAATCAACATTAGAAGTCAGTCGTGCATTTGTGGTTACAGCAGCAATTGACCTTACCACGTGGGAGATTATAGCTACCTGCGTGACATCCGAGTCCAAGATAATCAACAATGTGGAATGGCCTACTTGGATAATTGTTGATTAAACAAAAAAAAGAGAATAAGAACATTCCCTTCTACCAAAGTGGTTTCCTTAGACACGTGTGTCAAGCTTTCGTCCCTGTGCAATACGATGAGAAGTGTTAGAATGAGAAACATTGAAGGAAATAACAAACAAATGAAATCAACATTAGAAGTCAGTCGTGCATTTGTGGTTACAGCAGCAATTGACCTTACCACGTGGGAGATCATAGCTACCTGCGTGACATCCGAGTCCAAGAAAATCAACAATGTGGAATGGCCTACTTGGATAATTGTTGATTAAACAAAAAAAAAAATAAGAACAGTCCCTTATACCAAAGTGGTTTCCTTAGACACGTGTGTCAAGCTTTCGTCCCTGTGCAATACGATGAAAAGTGTTAGAATGAGAAACATAGAAGGAAATAACAAACGAATGAAATCAACAACAGAAGTCAGTCGTGCATTTGTGGTTACAGCAGCAATTGACCTTACCACGTGGGAGATGATAGCTACCAGCGTGACATCCGAGTCCAAGAAAATCAACAATGTGGAATGGCTTACTTGGATAATTGTTGATTGAACAAAAAAAAGGGAATAAGAACAGTCCCTCATACCAAAGTGGTTTTCTTAGACACGTGTGTCAAGCTTTCGTCCCTGTGCAATACGATGAAAAGTGTTAGAATGAGAAACATTGAAGGAAATAACAAACAAATGAAATCAACAACAGAAGTCAGTCGTGCATTTGTGGTTACAGCAGCAATTGACCTTACCACGTGGGAGATTATAGCTACCTGCGTGACATCCGAGTCCAAGAAAATCAACAATGTGGAATGACTTACTTGGATAATTGATCATTATACAGAAAGAATGAAGTAAGAACAGTCCCTTATACCAAAGTGGTTTCCTTAGACACGTGTGTCAAGCTTTCGTCCCTGTGCAAAACGATGAAAAGTGTTAGAATGAGAAACATTGAAGGAAATAACAAACAAATGAAATCAACAACAGAAGTCAGTCGTGCATTTGTGGTTACAGCATTAATTGACCTTACCACGTGGGAGATTATAGCTACCTGCGTGACATCCGAGTCCAAGAAAATCAACAATGTGGAATGGCTTATTTGGATAATTGTTCATCAAAAAGAAAAAAGGGAATAAGAACAGTCCCTTATACCAATGTGGTTTCCTTAGACACGTGTGTCAAGCTTTCGTCCCTGTGCAATACGATAAAAAGTGTTAGAATGAGAAACATAGAAGGAAAAAACAAACAAATGAAATCAACAACAGAAGTCAGTCGTGCATTTGTGGTTACAGCAGCAATTGACCTTACCACGTGGGAGATTATAGCTACCTGCGTTACATCCGAGTCCAAGAAAATCAACAATGTGGAATGGCTTACTTGGATAATTGTTCATTAAACAAAAAGAAGGGAATAAGAACAGTCCTTATACCAAAGTTGTTTCCTTAGACACGTGTGTCAAGCTTTCGTCCCTGTGCAATACGATGTAAAGTGTTAGAATGAGAAACATTGAAGAAAATAACAAACGAATGAAATCAACAACAGAAGTCAGTCGTGCATTTGTGGTTACAGCAGCAATTGACCTTACCACGTGGGAGATTATAGCTACCTGCGTGACATCCGAGTCCAAGAAAATCAACAATATGGAATGGCCTACTTGGATAATTGTTGATCAAATAAAAAAAAGGGAATAAGAACAGTCTCTTATACCAGAGTGGTTTCCTTAGACATGTGCGTCAAGCTTTCGTCCCTGTGCAATACGATGAAAAGTGTTAGAATGAGAAACATAGAAGGAAATCACAAACAAATGAAATCAACAACAGAAGTCAGTCGTGCATTTGTGGTTACAGCAGCAATTAACCTTACCACGTGGGAGATTATAGCTACCTGCGTGACATCCGAGTCCAAGAAAATCAACAATGTGGAATGGCTTACTTGGATAATTGTTCATTAAACAAAAAAAAGGGAATAAGAACAGTCCCTTTTACCAAAGTGGTTTCCTTAGACACGTGTGTCAAGCTTTCGTCCCTGTGCAATACGATGAAAAGTGTTAGAATGAGAAATGAGAAATGGGAATGTGGAATGGCTCACTTGGATAATTGTTAATTAAACAAAATGAAGGGAATAAGAACAGTCCCTCTTACCAATGTGATTTCCTTAGACATGTGTGTCAAGCTTTCGTCCCTGTGCAATACGATGAGAAGTGTTAGAATGAGAAACATTGAAGGAAATAACAAACAAATGAAATCAACAACAGAAGTCAGTCGTGCATTTGTGGTTACATCAGCAATTGACCTTACCACGTGGGAGATTATAGCTACCTGCGTGACATCCGAGTCCAAGAAAATCAACAATGTGGAATGGCCTACTTGGATAATTGTTGATTAAACAAAAAAAAGTGGTTTCCTTAGACACGTGTGTCAAGCTTTCGTCCCTGTGCAATACGATGAAAAGTGTTAGAATGAGAAACATAGAAGGAAATAATAAACAAATGAAATCAACAACAGAAGTCAGTCGTCCAGTTTTGGTTACAGCAGCAATTGACCTTACCAATTGAGAGATTGTAGCTACATGCGTGACATCCGAGTCCAAGAAAATCAACAATGTGGAATGGCTTACTTGGATAATTGTTGATTAAACAAAAAAAAGGGAATAAGAACAGTCCCTCATACCAAAGTGGTTTTCTCAGACATGTGTGTCAAGCTTTCGTCCCTGTGCAATACGATGAAAAGTGTTAGAATGAGAAACATTGAAGAAAATAACAAACAAATGAAATCAACAACAGAAGTCAGTCGTGCATTTGTGGTTACAGCAGCAATTGACCTTTCCACGTGGGAGATTATAGATAGCTGCATGACATCCTAGTCCAAGAAAATCAACAATGTGGAATGGCTTACTTGGATAATTGTTCATCAAAAAGAAAAAAGGGAAGAAGAGCAGTCCCTCATACCAAAGTGGTTTCCTTAGACACGTGTGTCAAGCTTTCGTCACTGTGCAATACGATGAAAAATGTTAGAATGAGAAACATTGAAGAAAATAACAAACGAATGAAATCAACAACAGAAGTCAGTCGTGCATTCGTGGTAACAGCAGCAATTGACCTTACCACGTGGGAGATTACAGCTACCTGCGTGACATCCGAGCCCAAGAAAATCAACAATGTGGAACGGCTTACTTGGATAATTGTTCATTAAACAAAAAGAAGGGAATAAGAACAGTTCCTTATACCAAAGTGGTTTCCTTAGACACGTGTGTCAAGCTTTCGTCCCTGTGCAATACGATGAAAAGTGTTAGAATGAGAAACATTAAAGGAAATAACAAACAAATGAAATCAACAACAGAAGTCAGTCGTGCATTTGTGGTTACAGCAGCAATTGACCTTACCACGTGGGAGATTATAGCTACCGGCGTGACATTCGAGTCCAAGAAAATCAACAATGTGGAATTGCTTATTTGGATAATTGATCATTAAACAAAAAGAAGGGAATAAGAACAGTCCCTTATACCAAAGTGGTTTCCTTAGACACGCGTGTCAAGCTTTCGTCCCTGTGCAATACGATGAAAAGTGTTAGAATGAGAAACATTGAAGAAAATAACAAACGAATGAAATCAACAACAGAAGTCAGTCGTGCATTTGTGGTTACAGCAGCAATTGACCTCACCACGTGGGAGAATATAGCTACCTGCGTGACATCCGAGTCCAAGAAAATCAACAATGTGGAATGGCTTACTTGGATAATTGTTCATTAAACAAAAAGAAGGGAATAAGAACAGTCCCTTATACCAAAGTGGTTTCCTTAGACACGCGTGTCAAGCTTTCGTCCCTGTGCAATACGATGAAAAGTGTAAGAATGAGAAACATAGAAGGAAATAACAAACAAATGAAATCAACAACAGAAGTCAGTCGTGCATTTGTGGTTACAGCAGCAATTGACCTTACCACGTGGGAGATTACAGCTACCTGCGTGACATCCGAGCCCAAGAAAATGAACAATGTGGAACGGCTTACTTGGATAATTGTTCATTAAACAAAAAGAAGGGAATAAGAACAGTCCCTTATACCAATGTGGTTTCCATAGACACGTGTGTCAAGCTTTCGTCCCTGTGCAATACGATGAAAAGTGTTAGAATGAGAAACATTGAAGGAAATAACAAACAAATGAAATCAACAACAGAAGTCAGTCGTGCATTTGTGATTACAGCAGCAATTGACCTTACCACGTGGGAGATTAGAGCTACCTGCGTGACATCCGAGTCCAAGAAAATCTACAATGTGGAATGGCTTACTTGGATAATTGTTCATTAAACAAAACGAAGGGAATAAGAACAGTCCCTTATACCAAAGTGGTTTCCTTAGACACGCGTGTCAAGCTTTCGTCCCTGTGCAATACGATGAAAAGTGTAAGAATGAGAAACATAGAAGGAAATAACAAACAAATGAAATCAACAACAGAAGTCAGTCGTGCATTTGTGGTTACAGCAGCAATTGACCTTACCACGTGGGAGATTAAAGCTACCTGCGTGACATTCGAGTCCAAGAAAATCAACAATGTGGAATGGCTTACTTGGATAATTGTTGATTGAACAAAACGAAGGGAATGAGAACAGTCCCTTATACCAAAGTGGTTTCCTTAGACACGCGTGTCAAGCTTTCGTCCCTGTGCAATACGATGAAAAGTGTAAGAATGAGAAACATAGAAGGAAATAACAAACAAATGAAATCAACAACAGAAGTCAGTCTTGCATTTGTGGTTACAGCAGCAATTGACCTTACCACGTAAAAGATAATAGCTACCTGCGTGTCATCCGAGTCCAAGAAAATCAGCAATGTGGAATGGCTTACTTGGATAATTGATCATTATACAGAAAGAAGGGAATAAGAACAGTCCCTTATACCAATGTGGTTTCCATAGACACGTGTGTCAAGCTTTCGTCCCTGTGCAATACGATGAGAAGTGTTAGAATGAGAAACATTGAAGGAAATAACAAACAAATCAAATCAACAACAGAAGTCAGTCGTGCATTTGTGATTACAGCAGCAATTGACCTTACCACGTGGGAGATTATAGCTACCTGCGTGACATCCGAGTCCAAGAAAATCAACAATGTGGAATGGCTTACTTGGATAATTGATCATTATACAGAAAGAATGAAGTAGGAACAGTCCCTTATACCAATGTGGTTTCCATAGACACGTGTGTCAAGCTTTCGTCCCTGTGCATTACGATGAAAAGTGTTAGAATGAGAAACATTGAAGAAAATAACAAACGAATGAAATCAACAACAGAAGTCAGTCGTGCATTTGTGGTTACAGCAGCAATTGACCTTACCACGTGGGAGATTATATCTACCTGCGTGACATCCGAGTCCAAGAAAATCAACAATGTGGAACGGCTTACTTGGATAATTGTTCATTAAACAAAAAGAATTGAATAAGAACAGTCCCTTATACCAAAGTCGTATCCTTAGACACGTGTGTCAAGCTTTCGTCCCTGTGCAATACGATGAAAAGTGTTAGAATGAGAAACATTGAAGGAAATAACAAACAAATGAAATCAACAACAGAAGTCAGTCGTGCATTTGTGGTTACAGCAGCAATTGACCTCACCACGTTACAGATTATAGCTACCTGCGTGTCATCCGAGTCCAAGAAAATCAACAATGTGGAATGGCTTACTTGGATAATTGATCATCATACAGAAAGAAGGGAATAAGAACAGTCCCTTATACCGATGTGGTTTCCATAGACACGTGTGTCAAGCTTTCGTCCCTGTGCAATACGATGAAAAGTGTTAGAATGAGAAACATTGAAGGAAATAACAAACAAATGAAATCAACATTAGAAGTCAGTCGTGCATTTGTGGTTACAGCAGCAATTGACCTTACCACGTGGGAGATTATAGCTACCTGCGTGACATCCGAGTCCAAGATAATCAACAATGTGGAATGGCCTACTTGGATAATTGTTGATTAAACAAAAAAAAGAGAATAAGAACATTCCCTTCTACCAAAGTGGTTTCCTTAGACACATGTGTCAAGCTTTCGTCCCTGTGCAATACGATGAGAAGTGTTAGAATGAGAAACATTGAGGGAAATAACAAACAAATGAAATCAACATTAGAAGTCAGTCGTGCATTTGTGGTTACAGCAGCAATTGACCTTACCACGTGGGAGATTATAGCTACCTGCGTGACATCCGAGTCCAAGAAAATCAACAATGTGGAATGGCCTACTTGGATAATTGTTGATTAAACAAAAAAAAAAATAAGAACAGTCCCTTATACCAGAGTGGTTTCCTTAGACACGTGTGTCAAGCTTTCGTCCCTGTGCAATACGATGAAAAGTGTTAGAATGAGAAACATAGAAGGAAATAACAAACCAATGAAATCAACAACAGAAGTCAGTCTTGCATTTGTGGTTACAGCAGCAATTGACCTTACCACGTAAAAGATAATAGCTACCTGCGTGTCATCCGAGTCCAAGAAAATCAGCAATGTGGAATGGCTTACTTGGATAATTGATCATTATACAGAAAGAAGGGAATAAGAACAGTCCCTTATACCAATGTGGTTTCCATAGACACGTGTGTCAAGCTTTCGTCCCTGTGCAATACGATGAGAAGTGTTAGAATGAGAAACATTGAAGGAAATAACAAACAAATCAAATCAACAACAGAAGTCAGTCGTGCATTTGTGATTACAGCAGCAATTGACCTTACCACGTGGGAGATTATAGCTACCTGCGTGACATCCGAGTCCAAGAAAATCAACAATGTGGAATGGCTTACTTGGATAATTGATCATTATACAGAAAGAATGAAGTAGGAACAGTCCCTTATACCAATGTGGTTTCCATAGACACGTGTGTCAAGCTTTCGTCCCTGTGCATTACGATGAAAAGTGTTAGAATGAGAAACATTGAAGAAAATAACAAACGAATGAAATCAACAACAGAAGTCAGTCGTGCATTTGTGGTTACAGCAGCAATTGACCTTACCACGTGGGAGATTATATCTACCTGCGTGACATCCGAGTCCAAGAAAATCAACAATGTGGAACGGCTTACTTGGATAATTGTTCATTAAACAAAAAGAATTGAATAAGAACAGTCCCTTATACCAAAGTCGTATCCTTAGACACGTGTGTCAAGCTTTCGTCCCTGTGCAATACGATGAAAAGTGTTAGAATGAGAAACATTGAAGGAAATAACAAACAAATGAAATCAACAACAGAAGTCAGTCGTGCATTTGTGGTTACAGCAGCAATTGACCTCACCACGTTACAGATTATAGCTACCTGCGTGTCATCCGAGTCCAAGAAAATCAACAATGTGGAATGGCTTACTTGGATAATTGATCATCATACAGAAAGAAGGGAATAAGAACAGTCCCTTATACCGATGTGGTTTCCATAGACACGTGTGTCAAGCTTTCGTCCCTGTGCAATACGATGAAAAGTGTTAGAATGAGAAACATTGAAGGAAATAACAAACAAATGAAATCAACATTAGAAGTCAGTCGTGCATTTGTGGTTACAGCAGCAATTGACCTTACCACGTGGGAGATTATAGCTACCTGCGTGACATCCGAGTCCAAGATAATCAACAATGTGGAATGGCCTACTTGGATAATTGTTGATTAAACAAAAAAAAGAGAATAAGAACATTCCCTTCTACCAAAGTGGTTTCCTTAGACACATGTGTCAAGCTTTCGTCCCTGTGCAATACGATGAGAAGTGTTAGAATGAGAAACATTGAGGGAAATAACAAACAAATGAAATCAACATTAGAAGTCAGTCGTGCATTTGTGGTTACAGCAGCAATTGACCTTACCACGTGGGAGATTATAGCTACCTGCGTGACATCCGAGTCCAAGAAAATCAACAATGTGGAATGGCCTACTTGGATAATTGTTGATTAAACAAAAAAAAAAATAAGAACAGTCCCTTATACCAGAGTGGTTTCCTTAGACACGTGTGTCAAGCTTTCGTCCCTGTGCAATACGATGAAAAGTGTTAGAATGAGAAACATAGAAGGAAATAACAAACGAATGAAATCAACAACAGAAGTTAGTCGTGCATTTGTGGTTACAGCAGCAATTGACCTTACCACGTGGGAGATGATAGCTACCAGCGTGACATCCGAGTCCAAGAAAATCAAAAATGTGGAATGGCTTACTTGGATAATTGTTGATTGAACAAAAAAAAGGGAATAAGAACAGTCCCTCATACCAAAGTGGTTTTCTTAGACACGTGTGTCAAGCTTTCGTCCCTGTGCAATACGATGAAAAGTGTAAGAATGAGAAACATAGAAGGAAAAAACAAACAAATGAAATCAACAACAGAAGTCAGTCGTGCATTTGTGGTTACAGCAGCAATTGACCTTACCACGTGGGAGATTCTAGCTACCTGCGTGACATCCGAGTCCAAGAAAATCAACAATGTGGAATGGCCCACTTAGATAATTGTTGATCAAACAAAAAAAAGGGAATAAGAACAGTCCCTTATACCGAAGTGGTTTCCTAAGACACGCGTGTCAAGCTTTCGTCCCTGTGCAATACGATGAAAAGTGTTAGAATGAGAAACATTGAAGAAAATAACAAACGAATGAAATCAACATTAGAAGTCAGTCGTGCATTTGTGGTTACAGCAGCAATTGACCTTACCACGTGGGAGATTATAGCTACCTGCGTGACATCCGAGTCCAAGAAAATCAACAATGTGGAATGGCTTACTTGGATAATTGTTCATTAAACAAAACGAAGGGAATAAGAACAGTCCCTTATACCAAAGTGGTTTCCTTAGACACGCGTGTCAAGCTTTCGTCCCTGTGCAATACGATGAAAAGTGTTAGAATGAGAAACATAGAAAGAAATAACAAACAAATGAAATCAACAACAGTAGTCAGTCGTGCATTTGTGGTTACAGCAGCAATTGACCTTACCACGTGGGAGATTATAGCTACCTGCGTGACATTCGAGTCCAAGAAAATCAACAATGTGGAATTGCTCACTTGGATAATTGTTGATTGAACAAAACGAAGGGAATGAGAACAGTCCCTTATACCAAAGTGGTTTCCTTAGACACGCGTGTCAAGCTTTCGTCCCTGTGCAATACGATGAAAAGTGTAAGAATGAGAAACATAGAAGGAAATAACAAACAAATGAAATCAACAACAGAAGTCAGTCGTGCATTTGTGGTTACAGCAGCAATTGACCTTACCACGTAAAAGATAATAGCTACCTGCGTGTCATCCGAGTCCAAGAAAACCAACAATGTGGAATGGCTTACTTGGATAATTGATCATTATACAGAAAGAAGGGAATAAGAACAGTCCCTTATACCAATGTGGTTTCCATAGACACGTGTGTCAAGCTTTCGTCCCTGTGCAATACGATGAGAAGTGTTAGAATGAGAAACATTGAAGGAAATAACAAACAAATCAAATCAACAACAGAAGTCAGTCGTGCATTTGTGATTACAGCAGCAATTGACCTTACCACGTGGGAGATTATAGCTACCTGCGTGACATCCGAGTCCAAGAAAATCAACAATGTGGAATGGCTTACTTGGATAATTGATCATTATACAGAAAGAATGAAGTAAGAACAGTCCCTTATACCAATGTGGTTTCCATAGACACGTGTGTCAAGCTTTCGTCCCTGTGCATTACGATGAAAAGTGTTAGAATGAGAAACATTGAAGAAAATAACAAACGAATGAAATCAACAACAGAAGTCAGTCGTGCATTTGTGGTTACAGCAGCAATTGACCTTACCACGTGGGAGATTATAGCTACCTGCGTGACATCCGAGTCCAAGAAAATCAACAATGTGGAACGGCTTACTTGGATAATTGTTCATTAAACAAAAAGAATTGAATAAGAACAGTCCCTTATACCAAAGTCGTATCCTTAGACACGTGTGTCAAGCTTTCGTCCCTGTGCAATACGATGAAAAGTGTTAGAATGAGAAACATTGAAGGAAATAACAAACAAATGAAATCAATAACAGAAGTCAGTCGTGCATTTGTGGTTACAGCAGCAATTGACCTCACCACGTTACAGATTATAGCTACCTGCGTGTCATCCGAGTCCAAGAAAATCAACAATGTGGAATGGCTTACTTGGATAATTGATCATCATACAGAAAGAAGGGAATAAGAACAGTCCCTTATACCGATGTGGTTTCCATAGACACGTGTGTCAAGCTTTCGTCCCTGTGCAATACGATGAAAAGTGTTAGAATGAGAAACATTGAAGGAAATAACAAACATATGAAATCAACATTAGAAGTCAGTCGTGCATTTGTGGTTACAGCAGCAATTGACCTTACCACGTGGGAGATTATAGCTACCTGCGTGACATCCGAGTCCAAGATAATCAACAATGTGGAATGGCCTACTTGGATAATTGTTGATTAAACAAAAAAAAGAGAATAAGAACATTCCCTTCTACCAAAGTGGTTTCCTTAGACACGTGTGTCAAGCTTTCGTCCCTGTGCAATACGATGAGAAGTGTTAGAATGAGAAACATTGAAGGAAATAACAAACAAATGAAATCAACATCAGAAGTCAGTCGTGCATTTGTGGTTACAGCAGCAATTGACCTTACCACGTGGGAGATTATAGCTACCTGCGTGACATCCGAGTCCAAGAAAATCAACAATGTGGAATGGCCTACTTGGATAATTGTTGATTAAACAAAAAAAAAAATAAGAACAGTCCCTTATACCAGAGTGGTTTCCTTAGACACGTGTGTCAAGCTTTCGTCCCTGTGCAATACGATGAAAAGTGTTAGAATGAGAAACATAGAAGGAAATAACAAACGAATGAAATCAACAACAGAAGTCAGTCGTGCATTTGTGGTTACAGCAGCAATTGACCTTACCACGTGGGAGATGATAGCTACCAGCGTGACATCCGAGTCCAAGAAAATCAACAATGTGGAATGGCTTACTTGGATAATTGTTGATTGAACAAAAAAAAGGGAATAAGAACAGTCCCTCATACCAAAGTGGTTTTCTTAGACACGTGTGTCAAGCTTTCGTCCCTGTGCAATACGATGAAAAGTGTTAGAATGAGAAACATTGAAGGAAATAACAAACAAATGAAATCAACAACAGAAGTCAGTCGTGCATTTGTGGTTTCAGCAGCAATTGACCTTACCACGTGGGAGATTATAGCTACCTGCGTGACATCCGAGTCCAAGAAAATCAACAATGTGGAATGACTTACTTGGATAATTGATCATTATACAGAAAGAATGAAGTAAGAACAGTCCCTTATACGAATGTGGTTTCCATAGACACGTGTGTCAAGCTTTCGTCCCTGTGCAATACGATGAAAAGTGTAAGAATGAGAAACATTGAAGGAAAAAACAAACAAATGAAATCAACAACAGAAGTCAGTCGTGCATTTGTGGTTACAGCAGCAATTGACCTTACCACGTGGGAGATTCTAGCTACCTGCGTGACATCCGAGTCCAAGAAAATCAACAATGTGGAATGGCCCACTTAGATAATTGTTGATCAAACAAAAAAAAGGGAATAAGAACAGTCCCTTATACCAAAGTGGTTTCCTAAGACACGCGTGTCAAGCTTTCGTCCCTGTGCAATACGATGAAAAGTGTTAGAATGAGAAACAATGAAGAAAATAACAAACGAATGAAATCAACATTAGAAGTCAGTCGTGCATTTGTGGTTACAGCAGCAATTGACCTTACCACGTGGGAGATTATAGCTACCTGCGTGACATCCGAGTCCAAGAAAATCAACAATGTGGAATGGCTTACTTGGATAATTGTTCATTAAACAAAACGAAGGGAATAAGAACAGTCCCTTATACCAAAGTGGTTTCCTTAGACACGCGTGTCAAGCTTTCGTCCCTGTGCAATACGATGAAAAGTGTAAGAATGAGAAACATAGAAGGAGATAACAAACAAATGAAATCAACAACAGAAGTCAGTCGTGCATTTGTGGTTACAGCAGCAATTGACCTTACCACGTGGGAGATTAAAGCTACCTGCGTGACATTCGAGTCCAAGAAAATCAACAATGTGGAATGGCTTACTTGGATAATTGTTGATTGAACAAAACGAAGGGAATGAGAACAGTCCCTTATACCAAAGTGGTTTCCTTAGACACGCGTGTCAAGCTTTCGTCCCTGTGCAATACGATGAAAAGTGTAAGAATGAGAAACATAGAAGGAAATAACAAACAAATGAAATCAACAACAGAAGTCAGTCGTGCATTTGTGGTTACAGCAGCAATTGACCTTACCACGTAAAAGATAATAGCTACCTGCATGTCATCCGAGTCCAAGAAAACCAACAATGTGGAATGGCTTAATTGGATAATTGATCATTATACAGAAAGAAGGGAATAAGAACAGTCCCTTATACTAATGTGGTTTCCATAGACACGTGTGTCAAGCTTTCGTCCCTGTGCAATACGATGAGAAGTGTTAGAATGAGAAACATTGAAGGAAATAACAAACAAATCAAATCAACAACAGAAGTCAGTCGTGCATTTGTGATTACAGCAGCAATTGACCTTACCACGTGGGAGATTATAGCTACCTGCGTGACATCCGAGTCCAAGAAAATCAACAATGTGGAATGGCTTACTTGGATTATTGATCATTATACAGAAAGAATGAAGTAAGAACAGTCCCTTATACCAATGTGGTTTCCATAGACACGTGTGTCAAGCTTTCGTCCCTGTGCATTACGATGAAAAGTGTTAGAATGAGAAACATTGAAGAAAATAACAAACGAATGAAATCAACAACAGAAGTCAGTCGTGCATTTGTGGTTACAGCAGCAATTGACCTTACCACGTGGGAGATTATAGCTACCTGCGTGACATCCGAGTCCAAGAAAATCAACAATGTGGAACGGCTTACTTGGATAATTGTTCATTAAACAAAAAGAATTGAATAAGAACAGTCCCTTATACCAAAGTCGTATCCTTAGACACGTGTGTCAAGCTTTCGTCCCTGTGCAATACGATGAAAAGTGTTAGAATGAGAAACATTGAAGGAAATAACAAACAAATGAAATCAATAACAGAAGTCAGTCGTGCATTTGTGGTTACAGCAGCAATTGACCTCACCACGTTACAGATTATAGCTACCTGCGTGTCATCCGAGTCCAAGAAAATCAACAATGTGGAATGGCTTACTTGGATAATTGATCATCATACAGAAAGAAGGGAATAAGAACAGTCCCTTATACCGATGTGGTTTCCATAGACACGTGTGTCAAGCTTTCGTCCCTGTGCAATACGATGAAAAGTGTTAGAATGAGAAACATTGAAGGAAATAACAAACAAATGAAATCAACATTAGAAGTCAGTCGTGCATTTGTGGTTACAGCAGCAATTGACCTTACCACGTGGGAGATTATAGCTACCTGCGTGACATCCGAGTCCAAGATAATCAACAATGTGGAATGGCCTACTTGGATAATTGTTGATTAAACAAAAAAAAGAGAATAAGAACATTCCCTTCTACCAAAGTGGTTTCCTTAGACACGTGTGTCAAGCTTTCGTCCCTGTGCAATACGATGAGAAGTGTTAGAATGAGAAACATTGAAGGAAATAACAAGCAAATGAAATCAACATTAGAAGTCAGTCGTGCATTTGTGGTTACAGCAGCAATTGACCTTACCACGTGGGAGATCATAGCTACCTGCGTGACATCCGAGTCCAAGAAAATCAACAATGTGGAATGGCCTACTTGGATAATTGTTCATTAAACAAAAAAAAAATAAGAACAGTCCCTTATACCAAAGTGGTTTCCTTAGACACGTGTGTCAAGCTTTCGTCCCTGTGCAATACGATGAAAAGTGTTAGAATGAGAAACATAGAAGGAAATAACAAACGAATGAAATCAACAACAGAAGTCAGTCGTGCATTTGTGGTTACAGCAGCAATTGACCTTACCACGTGGGAGATGATAGCTACCAGCGTGACATCCGAGTCCAAGAAAATCAACAATGTGGAATGGCTTACTTGGATAATTGTTGATTGAACAAAAAAAAGGGAATAAGAACAGTCCCTCATACCAAAGTGGTTTCCTTAGACACGTGTGTCAAGCTTTCGTCCCTGTGCAATACGATGAAAAGTGTTAGAATGAGAAACATTGAAGGAAATAACAAACAAATGAAATCAACAACAGAAGTCAGTCGTGCATTTGTGGTTTCAGCAGCAATTGACCTTACCACGTGGGAGATTATAGCTACCTGCGTGACATCCGAGTCCAAGAAAATCAACAATGTGGAATGACTTACTTGGATAATTGATCATTATACAGAAAGAATGAAGTAAGAACAGTCCCTTATACGAATGTGGTTTCCATAGACACGTGTGTCAAGCTTTCGTCCCTGTGCAATACGATGAAAAGTGTAAGAATGAGAAACATAGAAGGAAAAAACAAACAAATGAAATCAACAACAGAAGTCAGTCGTGCATTTGTGGTTACAGCAGCAATTGACCTTACCACGTGGGAGATTATAGCTACCTGCGTGTCATCCGAGTTCAAGAAAATCAACAATGTGGAATGGCTTACTTGGATAATTGTTCATTAAACAAAAAGAAGGGAATAAGAACAGTCCTTATACCAAAGTTGTTTCCTTAGACACGTGTGTCAAGCTTTCGTCCCTGTGCAATACGATGAAAAGTGTTAGAATGAGAAACATTGAAGAAAATAACAAACGAATGAAATCAACAACAGAAGTCAGTCGTGCATTTGTGGTTACAGCAGCAATTGACCTTACCACGTGGGAGATTATAGCTACCTGCGTGACATCCGAGTCCAAGAAAATCAACAATATGGAATGGCCTACTTGGATAATTGTTGATCAAATAAAAAAAAGGGAATAAGAACAGTCTCTTATACCAGAGTGGTTTCCTTAGACATGTGCGTCAAGCTTTCGTCCCTGTGCAATACGATGAAAAGTGTTAGAATGAGAAACATAGAAGGAAATCACAAACAAATGAAATCAACAACAGAAGTCAGTCGTGCATTTGTGGTTACAGCAGCAATTAACCTTACCACGTGGGAGATTATAGCTACCTGCGTGACATCCGAGTCCAAGAAAATCAACAATGTGGAATGGCTTACTTGGATAATTGTTCATTAAACAAAAAAAAGGGAATAAGAACAGTCCCTTTTACCAAAGTGGTTTCCTTAGACACGTGTGTCAAGCTTTCGTCCCTGTGCAATACGATGAAAAGTGTTAGAATGAGAAATGAGAAATGGGAATGTGGAATGGCTCACTTGGATAATTGTTAATTAAACAAAATGAAGGGAATAAGAACAGTCCCTCTTACCAATGTGATTTCCTTAGACACGTGTGTCAAGCTTTCGTCCCTGTGCAATACGATGAGAAGTGTTAGAATGAGAAACATTGAAGAAAATAACAAACGAATGAAATCAACAACAGAAGTCAGTCGTGCATTTGTGGTTACAGCAGCAATTGACCTTACCACGTGGGAGATTATAGCTACCTGCGTGACATCCGAGTCCAAGAAAATCAACAATGTGGAACGGCTTACTTGGATAATTGTTCATTAAACAAAAAGAATTGAATAAGAACAGTCCCTTATACCAAAGTCGTATCCTTAGACACGTGTGTCAAGCTTTCGTCCCTGTGCAATACGATGAAAAGTGTTAGAATGAGAAACATTGAAGGAAATAACAAACAAATGAAATCAATAACAGAAGTCAGTCGTGCATTTGTGGTTACAGCAGCAATTGACCTCACCACGTTACAGATTATAGCTACCTGCGTGTCATCCGAGTCCAAGAAAATCAACAATGTGGAATGGCTTACTTGGATAATTGATCATCATACAGAAAGAAGGGAATAAGAACAGTCCCTTATACCGATGTGGTTTCCATAGACACGTGTGTCAAGCTTTCGTCCCTGTGCAATACGATGAAAAGTGTTAGAATGAGAAACATTGAAGGAAATAACAAACAAATGAAATCAACATTAGAAGTCAGTCGTGCATTTGTGGTTACAGCAGCAATTGACCTTACCACGTGGGAGATTATAGCTACCTGCGTGACATCCGAGTCCAAGAAAATCAACAATGTGGAACGGCTTACTTGGATAATTGTTCATTAAACAAAAAGAATTGAATAAGAACAGTCCCTTATACCAAAGTCGTATCCTTAGACACGTGTGTCAAGCTTTCGTCCCTGTGCAATACGATGAAAAGTGTTAGAATGAGAAACATTGAAGGAAATAACAAACAAATGAAATCAATAACAGAAGTCAGTCGTGCATTTGTGGTTACAGCAGCAATTGACCTCACCACGTTACAGATTATAGCTACCTGCGTGTCATCCGAGTCCAAGAAAATCAACAATGTGGAATGGCTTACTTGGATAATTGATCATCATACAGAAAGAAGGGAATAAGAACAGTCCCTTATACCGATGTGGTTTCCATAGACACGTGTGTCAAGCTTTCGTCCCTGTGCAATACGATGAAAAGTGTTAGAATGAGAAACATTGAAGGAAATAACAAACAAATGAAATCAACATTAGAAGTCAGTCGTGCATTTGTGGTTACAGCAGCAATTGACCTTACCACGTGGGAGATTATAGCTACCTGCGTGTCATCCGAGTCCAAGAAAATCAACAATGTGGAATGGCTTACTTGGATAATTGATCATCATACAGAAAGAAGGGAATAAGAACAGTCCCTTATACCGATGTGGTTTCCATAGACACGTGTGTCAAGCTTTCGTCCCTGTGCAATACGATGAAAAGTGTTAGAATGAGAAACATTGAAGGAAATAACAAACAAATGAAATCAACATTAGAAGTCAGTCGTGCATTTGTGGTTACAGCAGCAATTGACCTTACCACGTGGGAGATTATAGCTACCTGCGTGACATCCGAGTCCAAGATAATCAACAATGTGGAATGGCCTACTTGGATAATTGTTGATTAAACAAAAAAAAGAGAATAAGAACATTCCCTTCTACCAAAGTGGTTTCCTTAGACACGTGTGTCAAGCTTTCGTCCCTGTGCAATACGATGAGAAGTGTTAGAATGAGAAACATTGAAGGAAATAACAAGCAAATGAAATCAACATTAGAAGTCAGTCGTGCATTTGTGGTTACAGCAGCAATTGACCTTACCACGTGGGAGATCATAGCTACCTGCGTGACATCCGAGTCCAAGAAAATCAACAATGTGGAATGGCCTACTTGGATAATTGTTCATTAAACAAAAAAAAAATAAGAACAGTCCCTTATACCAAAGTGGTTTCCTTAGACACGTGTGTCAAGCTTTCGTCCCTGTGCAATACGATGAAAAGTGTTAGAATGAGAAACATAGAAGGAAATAACAAACGAATGAAATCAACAACAGAAGTCAGTCGTGCATTTGTGGTTACAGCAGCAATTGACCTTACCACGTGGGAGATGATAGCTACCAGCGTGACATCCGAGTCCAAGAAAATCAACAATGTGGAATGGCTTACTTGGATAATTGTTGATTGAACAAAAAAAAGGGAATAAGAACAGTCCCTCATACCAAAGTGGTTTCCTTAGACACGTGTGTCAAGCTTTCGTCCCTGTGCAATACGATGAAAAGTGTTAGAATGAGAAACATTGAAGGAAATAACAAACAAATGAAATCAACAACAGAAGTCAGTCGTGCATTTGTGGTTTCAGCAGCAATTGACCTTACCACGTGGGAGATTATAGCTACCTGCGTGACATCCGAGTCCAAGAAAATCAACAATGTGGAATGACTTACTTGGATAATTGATCATTATACAGAAAGAATGAAGTAAGAACAGTCCCTTATACGAATGTGGTTTCCATAGACACGTGTGTCAAGCTTTCGTCCCTGTGCAATACGATGAAAAGTGTAAGAATGAGAAACATAGAAGGAAAAAACAAACAAATGAAATCAACAACAGAAGTCAGTCGTGCATTTGTGGTTACAGCAGCAATTGACCTTACCACGTGGGAGATTATAGCTACCTGCGTGTCATCCGAGTTCAAGAAAATCAACAATGTGGAATGGCTTACTTGGATAATTGTTCATTAAACAAAAAGAAGGGAATAAGAACAGTCCTTATACCAAAGTTGTTTCCTTAGACACGTGTGTCAAGCTTTCGTCCCTGTGCAATACGATGAAAAGTGTTAGAATGAGAAACATTGAAGAAAATAACAAACGAATGAAATCAACAACAGAAGTCAGTCGTGCATTTGTGGTTACAGCAGCAATTGACCTTACCACGTGGGAGATTATAGCTACCTGCGTGACATCCGAGTCCAAGAAAATCAACAATATGGAATGGCCTACTTGGATAATTGTTGATTAAATAAAAAAAAGGGAATAAGAACAGTCTCTTATACCAGAGTGGTTTCCTTAGACACGTGCGTCAAGCTTTCGTCCCTGTGCAATACGATGAAAAGTGTTAGAATGAGAAACATAGAAGGAAATCACAAACAAATGAAATCAACAACAGAAGTCAGTCGTGCATTTGTGGTTACAGCAGCAATTAACCTTACCACGTGGGAGATTATAGCTACCTGCGTGACATCCGAGTCCAAGAAAATCAACAATGTGGAATGGCTTACTTGGATAATTGTTCATTAAACAAAAAAAAGGGAATAAGAACAGTCCCTTTTACCAAAGTGGTTTCCTTAGACACGTGTGTCAAGCTTTCGTCCCTGTGCAATACGATGAAAAGTGTTAGAATGAGAAATGAGAAATGGGAATGTGGAATGGCTCACTTGGATAATTGTTAATTAAACAAAATGAAGGGAATAAGAACAGTCCCTCTTACCAATGTGATTTCCTTAGACACGTGTGTCAAGCTTTCGTCCCTGTGCAATACGATGAGAAGTGTTAGAATGAGAAACATTGAAGGAAATAACAAACAAATGAAATCAACATCAGAAGTCAGTCGTGCATTTGTGGTTACAGCAGCAATTGACCTTACCACGTGGGAGATTATAGCTACCTGCGTGACATCCGAGTCCAAGAAAATCAACAATGTGGAATGGCCTACTTGGATAATTGTTGATTAAACAAAAAAAAAAATAAGAACAGTCCCTTATACCAGAGTGGTTTCCTTAGACACGTGTGTCAAGCTTTCGTCCCTGTGCAATACGATGAAAAGTGTTAGAATGAGAAACATAGAAGGAAATAACAAACGAATGAAATCAACAACAGAAGTTAGTCGTGCATTTGTGGTTACAGCAGCAATTGACCTTACCACGTGGGAGATGATAGCTACCAGCGTGACATCCGAGTCCAAGAAAATCAACAATGTGGAATGGCTTACTTGGATAATTGTTGATTGAACAAAAAAAAGGGAATAAGAACAGTCCCTCATACCAAAGTGGTTTTCTTAGACACGTGTGTCAAGCTTTCGTCCCTGTGCAATACGATGAAAAGTGTTAGAATGAGAAACATTGAAGGAAATAACAAACAAATGAAATCAACAACAGAAGTCAGTCGTGCATTTGTGGTTTCAGCAGCAATTGACCTTACCACGTGGGAGATTATAGCTACCTGCGTGACATCCGAGTCCAAGAAAATCAACAATGTGGAATGACTTACTTGGATAATTGATCATTATACAGAAAGAATGAAGTAAGAACAGTCCCTTATACGAATGTGGTTTCCATAGACACGTGTGTCAAGCTTTCGTCCCTGTGCAATACGATGAAAAGTGTAAGAATGAGAAACATTGAAGGAAAAAACAAACAAATGAAATCAACAACAGAAGTCAGTCGTGCATTTGTGGTTACAGCAGCAATTGACCTTACCACGTGGGAGATTCTAGCTACCTGCGTGACATCCGAGTCCAAGAAAATCAACAATGTGGAATGGCCCACTTAGATAATTGTTGATCAAACAAAAAAAAGGGAATAAGAACAGTCCCTTATACCAAAGTGGTTTCCTAAGACACGCGTGTCAAGCTTTCGTCCCTGTGCAATACGATGAAAAGTGTTAGAATGAGAAACAATGAAGAAAATAACAAACGAATGAAATCAACATTAGAAGTCAGTCGTGCATTTGTGGTTACAGCAGCAATTGACCTTACCACGTGGGAGATTATAGCTACCTGCGTGACATCCGAGTCCAAGAAAATCAACAATGTGGAATGGCTTACTTGGATAATTGTTCATTAAACAAAACGAAGGGAATAAGAACAGTCCCTTATACCAAAGTGGTTTCCTTAGACACGCGTGTCAAGCTTTCGTCCCTGTGCAATACGATGAAAAGTGTAAGAATGAGAAACATAGAAGGAGATAACAAACAAATGAAATCAACAACAGAAGTCAGTCGTGCATTTGTGGTTACAGCAGCAATTGACCTTACCACGTGGGAGATTAAAGCTACCTGCGTGACATTCGAGTCCAAAAAAATCAACAATGTGGAATGGCTTACTTGGATAATTGTTGATTGAACAAAACGAAGGGAATGAGAACAGTCCCTTATACCAAAGTGGTTTCCTTAGACACGCGTGTCAAGCTTTCGTCCCTGTGCAATACGATGAAAAGTGTAAGAATGAGAAACATAGAAGGAAATAACAAACAAATGAAATCAACAACAGAAGTCAGTCGTGCATTTGTGGTTACAGCAGCAATTGACCTTACCACGTAAAAGATAATAGCTACCTGCATGTCATCCGAGTCCAAGAAAACCAACAATGTGGAATGGCTTAATTGGATAATTGATCATTATACAGAAAGAAGGGAATAAGAACAGTCCCTTATACTAATGTGGTTTCCATAGACACGTGTGTCAAGCTTTCGTCCCTGTGCAATACGATGAGAAGTGTTAGAATGAGAAACATTGAAGGAAATAACAAACAAATCAAATCAACAACAGAAGTCAGTCGTGCATTTGTGATTACAGCAGCAATTGACCTTACCACGTGGGAGATTATAGCTACCTGCGTGACATCCGAGTCCAAGAAAATCAACAATGTGGAATGGCTTACTTGGATTATTGATCATTATACAGAAAGAATGAAGTAAGAACAGTCCCTTATACCAATGTGGTTTCCATAGACACGTGTGTCAAGCTTTCGTCCCTGTGCATTACGATGAAAAGTGTTAGAATGAGAAACATTGAAGAAAATAACAAACGAATGAAATCAACAACAGAAGTCAGTCGTGCATTTGTGGTTACAGCAGCAATTGACCTTACCACGTGGGAGATTATAGCTACCTGCGTGACATCCGAGTCCAAGAAAATCAACAATGTGGAACGGCTTACTTGGATAATTGTTCATTAAACAAAAAGAATTGAATAAGAACAGTCCCTTATACCAAAGTCGTATCCTTAGACACGTGTGTCAAGCTTTCGTCCCTGTGCAATACGATGAAAAGTGTTAGAATGAGAAACATTGAAGGAAATAACAAACAAATGAAATCAATAACAGAAGTCAGTCGTGCATTTGTGGTTACAGCAGCAATTGACCTCACCACGTTACAGATTATAGCTACCTGCGTGTCATCCGAGTCCAAGAAAATCAACAATGTGGAATGGCTTACTTGGATAATTGATCATCATACAGAAAGAAGGGAATAAGGACAGTCCCTTATACCGATGTGGTTTCCATAGACACGTGTGTCAAGCTTTCGTCCCTGTGCAATACGATGAAAAGTGTTAGAATGAGAAACATTGAAGGAAATAACAAACAAATGAAATCAACATCAGAAGTCAGTCGTGCATTTGTGGTTACAGCAGCAATTGACCTTACCACGTGGGAGATTATAGCTACCTGCGTGACATCCGAGTCCAAGATAATCAACAATGTGGAATGGCCTACTTGGATAATTGTTGATTAAACAAAAAAAAGAGAATAAGAACATTCCCTTCTACCAAAGTGGTTTCCTTAGACACGTGTGTCAAGCTTTCGTCCCTGTGCAATACGATGAGAAGTGTTAGAATGAGAAACATTGAAGGAAATAACAAGCAAATGAAATCAACATTAGAAGTCAGTCGTGCATTTGTGGTTACAGCAGCAATTGACCTTACCACGTGGGAGATCATAGCTACCTGCGTGACATCCGAGTCCAAGAAAATCAACAATGTGGAATGGCCTACTTGGATAATTGTTCATTAAACAAAAAAAAAATAAGAACAGTCCCTTATACCAAAGTGGTTTCCTTAGACACGTGTGTCAAGCTTTCGTCCCTGTGCAATACGATGAAAAGTGTTAGAATGAGAAACATAGAAGGAAATAACAAACGAATGAAATCAACAACAGAAGTCAGTCGTGCATTTGTGGTTACAGCAGCAATTGACCTTACCACGTGGGAGATGATAGCTACCAGCGTGACATCCGAGTCCAAGAAAATCAACAATGTGGAATGGCTTACTTGGATAATTGTTGATTGAACAAAAAAAAGGGAATAAGAACAGTCCCTCATACCAAAGTGGTTTCCTTAGACACGTGTGTCAAGCTTTCGTCCCTGTGCAATACGATGAAAAGTGTTAGAATGAGAAACATTGAAGGAAATAACAAACAAATGAAATCAACAACAGAAGTCAGTCGTGCATTTGTGGTTTCAGCAGCAATTGACCTTACCACGTGGGAGATTATAGCTACCTGCGTGACATCCGAGTCCAAGAAAATCAACAATGTGGAATGACTTACTTGGATAATTGATCATTATACAGAAAGAATGAAGTAAGAACAGTCCCTTATACGAATGTGGTTTCCATAGACACGTGTGTCAAGCTTTCGTCCCTGTGCAATACGATGAAAAGTGTAAGAATGAGAAACATAGAAGGAAAAAACAAACAAATGAAATCAACAACAGAAGTCAGTCGTGCATTTGTGGTTACAGCAGCAATTGACCTTACCACGTGGGAGATTATAGCTACCTGCGTGTCATCCGAGTTCAAGAAAATCAACAATGTGGAATGGCTTACTTGGATAATTGTTCATTAAACAAAAAGAAGGGAATAAGAACAGTCCTTATACCAAAGTTGTTTCCTTAGACACGTGTGTCAAGCTTTCGTCCCTGTGCAATACGATGAAAAGTGTTAGAATGAGAAACATTGAAGAAAATAACAAACGAATGAAATCAACAACAGAAGTCAGTCGTGCATTTGTGGTTACAGCAGCAATTGACCTTACCACGTGGGAGATTATAGCTACCTGCGTGACATCCGAGTCCAAGAAAATCAACAATATGGAATGGCCTACTTGGATAATTGTTGATCAAATAAAAAAAAGGGAATAAGAACAGTCTCTTATACCAGAGTGGTTTCCTTAGACATGTGCGTCAAGCTTTCGTCCCTGTGCAATACGATGAAAAGTGTTAGAATGAGAAACATAGAAGGAAATCACAAACAAATGAAATCAACAACAGAAGTCAGTCGTGCATTTGTGGTTACAGCAGCAATTGACCTTACCACGTGGGAGATTATAGCTACCTGCGTGACATCCGAGTCCAAGAAAATCAACAATGTGGAATGGCTTACTTGGATAATTGTTCATTAAACAAAAAAAAGGGAATAAGAACAGTCCCTTTTACCAAAGTGGTTTCCTTAGACACGTGTGTCAAGCTTTCGTCCCTGTGCAATACGATGAAAAGTGTTAGAATGAGAAATGAGAAATGGGAATGTGGAATGGCTCACTTGGATAATTGTTAATTAAACAAAATGAAGGGAATAAGAACAGTCCCTCTTACCAATGTGATTTCCTTAGACATGTGTGTCAAGCTTTCGTCCCTGTGCAATACGATGAGAAGTGTTAGAATGAGAAACATTGAAGGAAATAACAAACAAATGAAATCAACATCAGAAGTCAGTCGTGCATTTGTGGTTACAGCAGCAATTGACCTTACCACGTGGGAGATTATAGCTACCTGCGTGACATCCGAGTCCAAGAAAATCAACAATGTGGAATGGCCTACTTGGATAATTGTTGATTAAACAAAAAAAAAAATAAGAACAGTCCCTTATACCAGAGTGGTTTCCTTAGACACGTGTGTCAAGCTTTCGTCCCTGTGCAATACGATGAAAAGTGTTAGAATGAGAAACATAGAAGGAAATAACAAACGAATGAAATCAACAACAGAAGTTAGTCGTGCATTTGTGGTTACAGCAGCAATTGACCTTACCACGTGGGAGATGATAGCTACCAGCGTGACATCCGAGTCCAAGAAAATCAACAATGTGGAATGGCTTACTTGGATAATTGTTGATTGAACAAAAAAAAGGGAATAAGAACAGTCCCTCATACCAAAGTGGTTTTCTTAGACACGTGTGTCAAGCTTTCGTCCCTGTGCAATACGATGAAAAGTGTTAGAATGAGAAACATTGAAGGAAATAACAAACAAATGAAATCAACAACAGAAGTCAGTCGTGCATTTGTGGTTTCAGCAGCAATTGACCTTACCACGTGGGAGATTATAGCTACCTGCGTGACATCCGAGTCCAAGAAAATCAACAATGTGGAATGACTTACTTGGATAATTGATCATTATACAGAAAGAATGAAGTAAGAACAGTCCCTTATACGAATGTGGTTTCCATAGACACGTGTGTCAAGCTTTCGTCCCTGTGCAATACGATGAAAAGTGTAAGAATGAGAAACATTGAAGGAAAAAACAAACAAATGAAATCAACAACAGAAGTCAGTCGTGCATTTGTGGTTACAGCAGCAATTGACCTTACCACGTGGGAGATTCTAGCTACCTGCGTGACATCCGAGTCCAAGAAAATCAACAATGTGGAATGGCCCACTTAGATAATTGTTGATCAAACAAAAAAAAGGGAATAAGAACAGTCCCTTATACCAAAGTGGTTTCCTAAGACACGCGTGTCAAGCTTTCGTCCCTGTGCAATACGATGAAAAGTGTTAGAATGAGAAACAATGAAGAAAATAACAAACGAATGAAATCAACATTAGAAGTCAGTCGTGCATTTGTGGTTACAGCAGCAATTGACCTTACCACGTGGGAGATTATAGCTACCTGCGTGACATCCGAGTCCAAGAAAATCAACAATGTGGAATGGCTTACTTGGATAATTGTTCATTAAACAAAACGAAGGGAATAAGAACAGTCCCTTATACCAAAGTGGTTTCCTTAGACACGCGTGTCAAGCTTTCGTCCCTGTGCAATACGATGAAAAGTGTAAGAATGAGAAACATAGAAGGAGATAACAAACAAATGAAATCAACAACAGAAGTCAGTCGTGCATTTGTGGTTACAGCAGCAATTGACCTTACCACGTGGGAGATTAAAGCTACCTGCGTGACATTCGAGTCCAAGAAAATCAACAATGTGGAATGGCTTACTTGGATAATTGTTGATTGAACAAAACGAAGGGAATGAGAACAGTCCCTTATACCAAAGTGGTTTCCTTAGACACGCGTGTCAAGCTTTCGTCCCTGTGCAATACGATGAAAAGTGTAAGAATGAGAAACATAGAAGGAAATAACAAACAAATGAAATCAACAACAGAAGTCAGTCGTGCATTTGTGGTTACAGCAGCAATTGACCTTACCACGTAAAAGATAATAGCTACCTGCATGTCATCCGAGTCCAAGAAAACCAACAATGTGGAATGGCTTAATTGGATAATTGATCATTATACAGAAAGAAGGGAATAAGAACAGTCCCTTATACTAATGTGGTTTCCATAGACACGTGTGTCAAGCTTTCGTCCCTGTGCAATACGATGAGAAGTGTTAGAATGAGAAACATTGAAGGAAATAACAAACAAATCAAATCAACAACAGAAGTCAGTCGTGCATTTGTGATTACAGCAGCAATTGACCTTACCACGTGGGAGATTATAGCTACCTGCGTGACATCCGAGTCCAAGAAAATCAACAATGTGGAATGGCTTACTTGGATTATTGATCATTATACAGAAAGAATGAAGTAAGAACAGTCCCTTATACCAATGTGGTTTCCATAGACACGTGTGTCAAGCTTTCGTCCCTGTGCAATACGATGAAAAGTGTTAGAATGAGAAACATTGAAGAAAATAACAAACGAATGAAATCAACAACAGAAGTCAGTCGTGCATTTGTGGTTACAGCAGCAATTGACCTTACCACGTGGGAGATTATAGCTACCTGCGTGACATCCGAGTCCAAGAAAATCAACAATGTGGAACGGCTTACTTGGATAATTGTTCATTAAACAAAAAGAATTGAATAAGAACAGTCCCTTATACCAAAGTCGTATCCTTAGACACGTGTGTCAAGCTTTCGTCCCTGTGCAATACGATGAAAAGTGTTAGAATGAGAAACATTGAAGGAAATAACAAACAAATGAAATCAATAACAGAAGTCAGTCGTGCATTTGTGGTTACAGCAGCAATTGACCTCACCACGTTACAGATTATAGCTACCTGCGTGTCATCCGAGTCCAAGAAAATCAACAATGTGGAATGGCTTACTTGGATAATTGATCATCATACAGAAAGAAGGGAATAAGAACAGTCCCTTATACCGATGTGGTTTCCATAGACACGTGTGTCAAGCTTTCGTCCCTGTGCAATACGATGAAAAGTGTTAGAATGAGAAACATTGAAGGAAATAACAAACAAATGAAATCAACATTAGAAGTCAGTCGTGCATTTGTGGTTACAGCAGCAATTGACCTTACCACGTGGGAGATTATAGCTACCTGCGTGACATCCGAGTCCAAGATAATCAACAATGTGGAATGGCCTACTTGGATAATTGTTGATTAAACAAAAAAAAGAGAATAAGAACATTCCCTTCTACCAAAGTGGTTTCCTTAGACACGTGTGTCAAGCTTTCGTCCCTGTGCAATACGATGAGAAGTGTTAGAATGAGAAACATTGAAGGAAATAACAAGCAAATGAAATCAACATTAGAAGTCAGTCGTGCATTTGTGGTTACAGCAGCAATTGACCTTACCACGTGGGAGATCATAGCTACCTGCGTGACATCCGAGTCCAAGAAAATCAACAATGTGGAATGGCCTACTTGGATAATTGTTCATTAAACAAAAAAAAAAATAAGAACAGTCCCTTATACCAAAGTGGTTTCCTTAGACACGTGTGTCAAGCTTTCGTCCCTGTGCAATACGATGAAAAGTGTTAGAATGAGAAACATAGAAGGAAATAACAAACGAATGAAATCAACAACAGAAGTCAGTCGTGCATTTGTGGTTACAGCAGCAATTGACCTTACCACGTGGGAGATGATAGCTACCAGCGTGACATCCGAGTCCAAGAAAATCAACAATGTGGAATGGCTTACTTGGATAATTGTTGATTGAACAAAAAAAAGGGAATAAGAACAGTCCCTCATACCAAAGTGGTTTCCTTAGACACGTGTGTCAAGCTTTCGTCCCTGTGCAATACGATGAAAAGTGTTAGAATGAGAAACATTGAAGGAAATAACAAACAAATGAAATCAACAACAGAAGTCAGTCGTGCATTTGTGGTTTCAGCAGCAATTGACCTTACCACGTGGGAGATTATAGCTACCTGCGTGACATCCGAGTCCAAGAAAATCAACAATGTGGAATGACTTACTTGGATAATTGATCATTATACAGAAAGAATGAAGTAAGAACAGTCCCTTATACGAATGTGGTTTCCATAGACACGTGTGTCAAGCTTTCGTCCCTGTGCAATACGATGAAAAGTGTAAGAATGAGAAACATAGAAGGAAAAAACAAACAAATGAAATCAACAACAGAAGTCAGTCGTGCATTTGTGGTTACAGCAGCAATTGACCTTACCACGTGGGAGATTATAGCTACCTGCGTGACATCCGAGTTCAAGAAAATCAACAATGTGGAATGGCTTACTTGGATAATTGTTCATTAAACAAAAAGAAGGGAATAAGAACAGTCCTTATACCAAAGTTGTTTCCTTAGACACGTGTGTCAAGCTTTCGTCCCTGTGCAATACGATGAAAAGTGTTAGAATGAGAAACATTGAAGAAAATAACAAACGAATGAAATCAACAACAGAAGTCAGTCGTGCATTTGTGGTTACAGCAGCAATTGACCTTACCACGTGGGAGATTATAGCTACCTGCGTGACATCCGAGTCCAAGAAAATCAACAATATGGAATGGCCTACTTGGATAATTGTTGATTAAATAAAAAAAAGGGAATAAGAACAGTCTCTTATACCAGAGTGGTTTCCTTAGACATGTGCGTCAAGCTTTCGTCCCTGTGCAATACGATGAAAAGTGTTAGAATGAGAAACATAGAAGGAAATCACAAACAAATGAAATCAACAACAGAAGTCAGTCGTGCATTTGTGGTTACAGCAGCAATTAACCTTACCACGTGGGAGATTATAGCTACCTGCGTGACATCCGAGTCCAAGAAAATCAACAATGTGGAATGGCTTACTTGGATAATTGTTCATTAAACAAAAAAAAGGGAATAAGAACAGTCCCTTTTACCAAAGTGGTTTCCTTAGACACGTGTGTCAAGCTTTCGTCCCTGTGCAATACGATGAAAAGTGTTAGAATGAGAAATGAGAAATGGGAATGTGGAATGGCTCACTTGGATAATTGTTAATTAAACAAAATGAAGGGAATAAGAACAGTCCCTCTTACCAATGTGATTTCCTTAGACATGTGTGTCAAGCTTTCGTCCCTGTGCAATACGATGAGAAGTGTTAGAATGAGAAACATTGAAGGAAATAACAAACAAATGAAATCAACAACAGAAGTCAGTCGTGCATTTGTGGTTACATCAGCAATTGACCTTACCACGTGGGAGATTATAGCTACCTGCGTGACATCCGAGTCCAAGAAAATCAACAATGTGGAATGGCCTACTTGGATAATTGTTGATTAAACAAAAAAAAGTGGTTTCCTTAGACACGTGTGTCAAGCTTTCGTCCCTGTGCAATACGATGAAAAGTGTTAGAATGAGAAACATAGAAGGAAATAACAAACAAATGAAATCAACAACAGAAGTCAGTCGTCCAGTTTTGGTTACAGCAGCAATTGACCTTACCAATTGAGAGATTGTAGCTACATGCGTGACATCCGAGTCCAAGAAAATCAACAATGTGGAATGGCTTACTTGGATAATTGTTGATTAAACAAAAAAAAGGGAATAAGAACAGTCCCTCATACCGAAGTGGTTTTCTCAGACATGTGTGTCAAGCTTTCGTCCCTGTGCAATACGATGAAAAGTGTTAGAATGAGAAACATTGAAGAAAATAACAAACAAATGAAATCAACAACAGAAGTCAGTCGTGCATTTGTGGTTACAGCAGCAATTGACCTTTCCACGTGGGAGATTATAGATAGCTGCATGACATCCTAGTCCAAGAAAATCAACAATGTGGAATGGCTTACTTGGATAATTGTTCATCAAAAAGAAAAAAGGGAAGAAGAGCAGTCCCTCATACCAAAGTGGTTTCCTTAGACACGTGTGTCAAGCTTTCGTCACTGTGCAATACGATGAAAAATGTTAGAATGAGAAACATTGAAGAAAATAACAAACGAATGAAATCAACAACAGAAGTCAGTCGTGCATTCGTGGTAACAGCAGCAATTGACCTTACCACGTGGGAGATTACAGCTACCTGCGTGACATCCGAGCCCAAGAAAATCAACAATGTGGAACGGCTTACTTGGATAATTGTTCATTAAACAAAAAGAAGGGAATAAGAACAGTTCCTTATACCAAAGTGGTTTCCTTAGACACGTGTGTCAAGCTTTCGTCCCTGTGCAATACGATGAAAAGTGTTAGAATGAGAAACATTAAAGGAAATAACAAACAAATGAAATCAACAACAGAAGTCAGTCGTGCATTTGTGGTTACAGCAGCAATTGACCTTACCACGTGGGAGATTATAGCTACCGGCGTGACATTCGAGTCCAAGAAAATCAACAATGTGGAATTGCTTATTTGGATAATTGATCATTAAACAAAAAGAAGGGAATAAGAACAGTCCCTTATACCAAAGTGGTTTCCTTAGACACGCGTGTCAAGCTTTCGTCCCTGTGCAATACGATGAAAAGTGTTAGAATGAGAAACATTGAAGAAAATAACAAACGAATGAAATCAACAACAGAAGTCAGTCGTGCATTTGTGGTTACAGCAGCAATTGACCTCACCACGTGGGAGAATATAGCTACCTGCGTGACATCCGAGTCCAAGAAAATCAACAATGTGGAATGGCTTACTTGGATAATTGTTCATTAAACAAAAAGAAGGGAATAAGAACAGTCCCTTATACCAAAGTGGTTTCCTTAGACACGCGTGTCAAGCTTTCGTCCCTGTGCAATACGATGAAAAGTGTAAGAATGAGAAACATAGAAGGAAATAACAAACAAATGAAATCAACAACAGAAGTCAGTCGTGCATCTGTGGTTACAGCAGCAATTGACCTTACCACGTGGGAGATTACAGCTACCTGCGTGACATCCGAGCCCAAGAAAATGAACAATGTGGAACGGCTTACTTGGATAATTGTTCATTAAACAAAAAGAAGGGAATAAGAACAGTCCCTTATACCAATGTGGTTTCCATAGACACGTGTGTCAAGCTTTCGTCCCTGTGCAATACGATGAAAAGTGTTAGAATGAGAAACATTGAAGGAAATAACAAACAAATGAAATCAACAACAGAAGTCAGTCGTGCATTTGTGATTACAGCAGCAATTGACCTTACCACGTGGGAGATTAGAGCTACCTGCGTGACATCCGAGTCCAAGAAAATCAACAATGTGGAATGGCTTACTTGGATAATTGTTCATTAAACAAAACGAAGGGAATAAGAACAGTCCCTTATACCAAAGTGGTTTCCTTAGACACGCGTGTCAAGCTTTCGTCTCTGTGCAATACGATGAAAAGTGTAAGAATGAGAAACATAGAAGGAAATAACAAACAAATGAAATCAACAACAGAAGTCAGTCGTGCATTTGTGGTTACAGCAGCAATTGACCTTACCACGTGGGAGATTAAAGCTACCTGCGTGACATTCGAGTCCAAGAAAATCAACAATGTGGAATGGCTTACTTGGATAATTGTTGATTGAACAAAACGAAGGGAATGAGAACAGTCCCTTATACCAAAGTGGTTTCCTTAGACACGCGTGTCAAGCTTTCGTCCCTGTGCAATACGATGAAAAGTGTAAGAATGAGAAACATAGAAGGAAATAACAAACAAATGAAATCAACAACAGAAGTCAGTCTTGCATTTGTGGTTACAGCAGCAATTGACCTTACCACGTAAAAGATAATAGCTACCTGCGTGTCATCCGAGTCCAAGAAAATCAGCAATGTGGAATGGCTTACTTGGATAATTGATCATTATACAGAAAGAAGGGAATAAGAACAGTCCCTTATACCAATGTGGTTTCCATAGACACGTGTGTCAAGCTTTCGTCCCTGTGCAATACGATGAGAAGTGTTAGAATGAGAAACATTGAAGGAAATAACAAACAAATCAAATCAACAACAGAAGTCAGTCGTGCATTTGTGATTACAGCAGCAATTGACCTTACCACGTGGGAGATTATAGCTACCTGCGTGACATCCGAGTCCAAGAAAATCAACAATGTGGAATGGCTTACTTGGATAATTGATCATTATACAGAAAGAATGAAGTAGGAACAGTCCCTTATACCAATGTGGTTTCCATAGACACGTGTGTCAAGCTTTCGTCCCTGTGCATTACGATGAAAAGTGTTAGAATGAGAAACATTGAAGAAAATAACAAACGAATGAAATCAACAACAGAAGTCAGTCGTGCATTTGTGGTTACAGCAGCAATTGACCTTACCACGTGGGAGATTATATCTACCTGCGTGACATCCGAGTCCAAGAAAATCAACAATGTGGAACGGCTTACTTGGATAATTGTTCATTAAACAAAAAGAATTGAATAAGAACAGTCCCTTATACCAAAGTCGTATCCTTAGACACGTGTGTCAAGCTTTCGTCCCTGTGCAATACGATGAAAAGTGTTAGAATGAGAAACATTGAAGGAAATAACAAACAAATGAAATCAACAACAGAAGTCAGTCGTGCATTTGTGGTTACAGCAGCAATTGACCTCACCACGTTACAGATTATAGCTACCTGCGTGTCATCCGAGTCCAAGAAAATCAACAATGTGGAATGGCTTACTTGGATAATTGATCATCATACAGAAAGAAGGGAATAAGAACAGTCCCTTATACCGATGTGGTTTCCATAGACACGTGTGTCAAGCTTTCGTCCCTGTGCAATACGATGAAAAGTGTTAGAATGAGAAACATTGAAGGAAATAACAAACAAATGAAATCAACATTAGAAGTCAGTCGTGCATTTGTGGTTACAGCAGCAATTGACCTTACCACGTGGGAGATTATAGCTACCTGCGTGACATCCGAGTCCAAGATAATCAACAATGTGGAATGGCCTACTTGGATAATTGTTGATTAAACAAAAAAAAGAGAATAAGAACATTCCCTTCTACCAAAGTGGTTTCCTTAGACACATGTGTCAAGCTTTCGTCCCTGTGCAATACGATGAGAAGTGTTAGAATGAGAAACATTGAGGGAAATAACAAACAAATGAAATCAACATTAGAAGTCAGTCGTGCATTTGTGGTTACAGCAGCAATTGACCTTACCACGTGGGAGATTATAGCTACCTGCGTGACATCCGAGTCCAAGAAAATCAACAATGTGGAATGGCCTACTTGGATAATTGTTGATTAAACAAAAAAAAAAATAAGAACAGTCCCTTATACCAGAGTGGTTTCCTTAGACACGTGTGTCAAGCTTTCGTCCCTGTGCAATACGATGAAAAGTGTTAGAATGAGAAACATAGAAGGAAATAACAAACGAATGAAATCAACAACAGAAGTTAGTCGTGCATTTGTGGTTACAGCAGCAATTGACCTTACCACGTGGGAGATGATAGCTACCAGCGTGACATCCGAGTCCAAGAAAATCAACAATGTGGAATGGCTTACTTGGATAATTGTTGATTGAACAAAAAAAAGGGAATAAGAACAGTCCCTCATACCAAAGTGGTTTTCTTAGACACGTGTGTCAAGCTTTCGTCCCTGTGCAATACGATGAAAAGTGTAAGAATGAGAAACATAGAAGGAAAAAACAAACAAATGAAATCAACAACAGAAGTCAGTCGTGCATTTGTGGTTACAGCAGCAATTGACCTTACCACGTGGGAGATTCTAGCTACCTGCGTGACATCCGAGTCCAAGAAAATCAACAATGTGGAATGGCCCACTTAGATAATTGTTGATCAAACAAAAAAAAGGGAATAAGAACAGTCCCTTATACCGAAGTGGTTTCCTAAGACACGCGTGTCAAGCTTTCGTCCCTGTGCAATACGATGAAAAGTGTTAGAATGAGAAACATTGAAGAAAATAACAAACGAATGAAATCAACATTAGAAGTCAGTCGTGCATTTGTGGTTACAGCAGCAATTGACCTTACCACGTGGGAGATTATAGCTACCTGCGTGACATCCGAGTCCAAGAAAATCAACAATGTGGAATGGCTTACTTGGATAATTGTTCATTAAACAAAACGAAGGGAATAAGAACAGTCCCTTATACCAAAGTGGTTTCCTTAGACACGCGTGTCAAGCTTTCGTCCCTGTGCAATACGATGAAAAGTGTAAGAATGAGAAACATAGAAGGAGATAACAAACAAATGAAATCAACAACAGAAGTCAGTCGTGCATTTGTGGTTACAGCAGCAATTGACCTTACCACGTGGGAGATTAAAGCTACCTGCGTGACATTCGAGTCCAAGAAAATCAACAATGTGGAATGGCTTACTTGGATAATTGTTGATTGAACAAAACGAAGGGAATGAGAACAGTCCCTTATACCAAAGTGGTTTCCTTAGACACGCGTGTCAAGCTTTCGTCCCTGTGCAATACGATGAAAAGTGTAAGAATGAGAAACATAGAAGGAAATAACAAACAAATGAAATCAACAACAGAAGTCAGTCGTGCATTTGTGGTTACAGCAGCAATTGACCTTACCACGTAAAAGATAATAGCTACCTGCGTGTCATCCGAGTCCAAGAAAACCAACAATGTGGAATGGCTTACTTGGATAATTGATCATTATACAGAAAGAAGGGAATAAGAACAGTCCCTTATACCAATGTGGTTTCCATAGACACGTGTGTCAAGCTTTCGTCCCTGTGCAATACGATGAGAAGTGTTAGAATGAGAAACATTGAAGGAAATAACAAACAAATCAAATCAACAACAGAAGTCAGTCGTGCATTTGTGATTACAGCAGCAATTGACCTTACCACGTGGGAGATTATAGCTACCTGCGTGACATCCGAGTCCAAGAAAATCAACAATGTGGAATGGCTTACTTGGATAATTGATCATTATACAGAAAGAATGAAGTAAGAACAGTCCCTTATACCAATGTGGTTTCCATAGACACGTGTGTCAAGCTTTCGTCCCTGTGCATTACGATGAAAAGTGTTAGAATGAGAAACATTGAAGAAAATAACAAACGAATGAAATCAACAACAGAAGTCAGTCGTGCATTTGTGGTTACAGCAGCAATTGACCTTACCACGTTGGAGATTATAGCTACCTGCGTGACATCCGAGTCCAAGAAAATCAACAATGTGGAACGGCTTACTTGGATAATTGTTCATTAAACAAAAAGAATTGAATAAGAACAGTCCCTTATACCAAAGTCGTATCCTTAGACACGTGTGTCAAGCTTTCGTCCCTGTGCAATACGATGAAAAGTGTTAGAATGAGAAACATTGAAGGAAATAACAAACAAATGAAATCAATAACAGAAGTCAGTCGTGCATTTGTGGTTACAGCAGCAATTGACCTCACCACGTTACAGATTATAGCTACCTGCGTGTCATCCGAGTCCAAGAAAATCAACAATGTGGAATGGCTTACTTGGATAATTGATCATCATACAGAAAGAAGGGAATAAGAACAGTCCCTTATACCGATGTGGTTTCCATAGACACGTGTGTCAAGCTTTCGTCCCTGTGCAATACGATGAAAAGTGTTAGAATGAGAAACATTGAAGGAAATAACAAACATATGAAATCAACATTAGAAGTCAGTCGTGCATTTGTGGTTACAGCAGCAATTGACCTTACCACGTGGGAGATTATAGCTACCTGCGTGACATCCGAGTCCAAGATAATCAACAATGTGGAATGGCCTACTTGGATAATTGTTGATTAAACAAAAAAAAGAGAATAAGAACATTCCCTTCTACCAAAGTGGTTTCCTTAGACACGTGTGTCAAGCTTTCGTCCCTGTGCAATACGATGAGAAGTGTTAGAATGAGAAACATTGAAGGAAATAACAAACAAATGAAATCAACATTAGAAGTCAGTCGTGCATTTGTGGTTACAGCAGCAATTGACCTTACCACGTGGGAGATTATAGCTACCTGCGTGACATCCGAGTCCAAGAAAATCAACAATGTGGAATGGCCTACTTGGATAATTGTTGATTAAACAAAAAAAAAATAAGAACAGTCCCTTATACCAGAGTGGTTTCCTTAGACACGTGTGTCAAGCTTTCGTCCCTGTGCAATACGATGAAAAGTGTTAGAATGAGAAACATAGAAGGAAATAACAAACGAATGAAATCAACAACAGAAGTTAGTCGTGCATTTGTGGTTACAGCAGCAATTGACCTTACCACGTGGGAGATGATAGCTACCAGCGTGACATCCGAGTCCAAGAAAATCAACAATGTGGAATGGCTTACTTGGATAATTGTTGATTGAACAAAAAAAAGGGAATAAGAACAGTCCCTCATACCAAAGTGGTTTTCTTAGACACGTGTGTCAAGCTTTCGTCCCTGTGCAATACGATGAAAAGTGTTAGAATGAGAAACATTGAAGGAAATAACAAACAAATGAAATCAACAACAGAAGTCAGTCGTGCATTTGTGGTTTCAGCAGCAATTGACCTTACCACGTGGGAGATTATAGCTACCTGCGTGACATCCGAGTCCAAGAAAATCAACAATGTGGAATGACTTACTTGGATAATTGATCATTATACAGAAAGAATGAAGTAAGAACAGTCCCTTATACGAATGTGGTTTCCATAGACACGTGTGTCAAGCTTTCGTCCCTGTGCAATACGATGAAAAGTGTAAGAATGAGAAACATTGAAGGAAAAAACAAACAAATGAAATCAACAACAGAAGTCAGTCGTGCATTTGTGGTTACAGCAGCAATTGACCTTAACACGTGGGAGATTCTAGCTACCTGCGTGACATCCGAGTCCAAGAAAATCAACAATGTGGAATGGCCCACTTAGATAATTGTTGATCAAACAAAAAAAAGGGAATAAGAACAGTCCCTTATACCAAAGTGGTTTCCTAAGACACGCGTGTCAAGCTTTCGTCCCTGTGCAATACGATGAAAAGTGTTAGAATGAGAAACAATGAAGAAAATAACAAACGAATGAAATCAACATTAGAAGTCAGTCGTGCATTTGTGGTTACAGCAGCAATTGACCTTACCACGTGGGAGATTATAGCTACCTGCGTGACATCCGAGTCCAAGAAAATCAACAATGTGGAATGGCTTACTTGGATAATTGTTCATTAAACAAAACGAAGGGAATAAGAACAGTCCCTTATACCAAAGTGGTTTCCTTAGACACGCGTGTCAAGCTTTCGTCCCTGTGCAATACGATGAAAAGTGTAAGAATGAGAAACATAGAAGGAGATAACAAACAAATGAAATCAACAACAGAAGTCAGTCGTGCATTTGTGGTTACAGCAGCAATTGACCTTACCACGTGGGAGATTAAAGCTACCTGCGTGACATTCGAGTCCAAGAAAATCAACAATGTGGAATGGCTTACTTGGATAATTGTTGATTGAACAAAACGAAGGGAATGAGAACAGTCCCTTATACCAAAGTGGTTTCCTTAGACACGCGTGTCAAGCTTTCGTCCCTGTGCAATACGATGAAAAGTGTAAGAATGAGAAACATAGAAGGAAATAACAAACAAATGAAATCAACAACAGAAGTCAGTCGTGCATTTGTGGTTACAGCAGCAATTGACCTTACCACGTAAAAGATAATAGCTACCTGCGTGTCATCCGAGTCCAAGAAAACCAACAATGTGGAATGGCTTACTTGGATAATTGATCATTATACAGAAAGAAGGGAATAAGAACAGTCCCTTATACTAATGTGGTTTCCATAGACACGTGTGTCAAGCTTTCGTCCCTGTGCAATACGATGAGAAGTGTTAGAATGAGAAACATTGAAGGAAATAACAAACAAATCAAATCAACAACAGAAGTCAGTCGTGCATTTGTGATTACAGCAGCAATTGACCTTACCACGTGGGAGATTATAGCTACCTGCGTGACATCCGAGTCCAAGAAAATCAACAATGTGGAATGGCTTACTTGGATAATTGATCATTATACAGAAAGAATGAAGTAAGAACAGTCCCTTATACCAATGTGGTTTCCATAGACACGTGTGTCAAGCTTTCGTCCCTGTGCATTACGATGAAAAGTGTTAGAATGAGAAACATTGAAGAAAATAACAAACGAATGAAATCAACAACAGAAGTCAGTCGTGCATTTGTGGTTACAGCAGCAATTGACCTTACCACGTGGGAGATTATAGCTACCTGCGTGACATCCGAGTCCAAGAAAATCAACAATGTGGAACGGCTTACTTGGATAATTGTTCATTAAACAAAAAGAATTGAATAAGAACAGTCCCTTATACCAAAGTCGTATCCTTAGACACGTGTGTCAAGCTTTCGTCCCTGTGCAATACGATGAAAAGTGTTAGAATGAGAAACATTGAAGGAAATAACAAACAAATGAAATCAATAACAGAAGTCAGTCGTGCATTTGTGGTTACAGCAGCAATTGACCTCACCACGTTACAGATTATAGCTACCTGCGTGTCATCCGAGTCCAAGAAAATCAACAATGTGGAATGGCTTACTTGGATAATTGATCATCATACAGAAAGAAGGGAATAAGAACAGTCCCTTATACCGATGTGGTTTCCATAGACACGTGTGTCAAGCTTTCGTCCCTGTGCAATACGATGAAAAGTGTTAGAATGAGAAACATTGAAGGAAATAACAAACAAATGAAATCAACATTAGAAGTCAGTCGTGCATTTGTGGTTACAGCAGCAATTGACCTTACCACGTGGGAGATTATAGCTACCTGCGTGACATCCGAGTCCAAGATAATCAACAATGTGGAATGGCCTACTTGGATAATTGTTGATTAAACAAAAAAAAGAGAATAAGAACATTCCCTTCTACCAAAGTGGTTTCCTTAGACACGTGTGTCAAGCTTTCGTCCCTGTGCAATACGATGAGAAGTGTTAGAATGAGAAACATTGAAGGAAATAACAAACAAATGAAATCAACATTAGAAGTCAGTCGTGCATTTGTGGTTACAGCAGCAATTGACCTTACCACGTTGGAGATCATAGCTACCTGCGTGACATCCGAGTCCAAGAAAATCAACAATGTGGAATGGCCTACTTGGATAATTGTTGATTAAACAAAAAAAAAAATAAGAACAGTCCCTTATACCAAAGTGGTTTCCTTAGACACGTGTGTCAAGCTTTCGTCCCTGTGCAATACGATGAAAAGTGTTAGAATGAGAAACATAGAAGGAAATAACAAACGAATGAAATCAACAACAGAAGTCAGTCGTGCATTTGTGGTTACAGCAGCAATTGACCTTACCACGTGGGAGATGATAGCTACCAGCGTGACATCCGAGTCCAAGAAAATCAACAATGTGGAATGGCTTACTTGGATAATTGTTGATTGAACAAAAAAAAGGGAATAAGAACAGTCCCTCATACCAAAGTGGTTTTCTTAGACACGTGTGTCAAGCTTTCGTCCCTGTGCAATACGATGAAAAGTGTTAGAATGAGAAACATTGAAGGAAATAACAAACAAATGAAATCAACAACAGAAGTCAGTCGTGCATTTGTGGTTTCAGCAGCAATTGACCTTACCACGTGGGAGATTATAGCTACCTGCGTGACATCCGAGTCCAAGAAAATCAACAATGTGGAATGACTTACTTGGATAATTGATCATTATACAGAAAGAATGAAGTAAGAACAGTCCCTTATACGAATGTGGTTTCCATAGACACGTGTGTCAAGCTTTCGTCCCTGTGCAATACGATGAAAAGTGTAAGAATGAGAAACATAGAAGGAAAAAACAAACAAATGAAATCAATAACAGAAGTCAGTCGTGCATTTGTGGTTACAGCAGCAATTGACCTTACCACGTGGGAGATTCTAGCTACCTGCGTGACATCCGAGTCCAAGAAAACCAACAATGTGGAATGGCCCACTTAGATAATTGTTGATCAAACAAAAAAAAGGGAATAAGAACAGTCCCTTATACCAAAGTGGTTTCCTAAGACACGCGTGTCAAGCTTTCGTCCCTGTGCAATACGATGAAAAGTGTTAGAATGAGAAACATTGAAGAAAATAACAAACGAATGAAATCAACATTAGAAGTCAGTCGTGCATTTGTGGTTACAGCAGCAATTGACCTTACCACGTGGGAGATTATAGCTACCTGCGTGACATCCGAGTCCAAGAAAATCAACAATGTGGAATGGCCTACTTGGATAATTGTTGATTAAACAAAAAAAAGTGGTTTCCTTAGACACGTGTGTCAAGCTTTCGTCCCTGTGCAATACGATGAAAAGTGTTAGAATGAGAAACATAGAAGGAAATAACAAACAAATGAAATCAACAACAGAAGTCAGTCGTGCATTTGTGGTTACAGCAGCAATTGACCTTACCACGTGGGAGATTATAGCTACCTGCGTGTCATCCGAGTTCAAGAAAATCAACAATGTGGAATGGCTTACTTGGATAATTGATCATTATACAGAAAGAAGGGAATAAGAACAGTCCCTTATACCAATGTGGTTTCCATAGACACGTGTGTCAAGCTTGCGTCCTTGTGCAATACGATGAGAAGTGTTAGAATGAGAAACATTGAAGGAAATAACAAACAAATGAAATCAACAACAGAAGTCAGCCGTCCAATTGTGGTTACAGCAGCAATTGACCTTACCACATGGGAGATTATAGCTAGCTGCGTGACATCCTAGTCCAAGAAAATCAACAATGTGGAAAGGCTTACTTGGATAAATGTTGTTTAAACAAAAAGAAGGGAATAAGAACAGTCCTTCATAGATACAATTGAATTGTAATTATTCATTTCATAGTAGAAACTGGTATTCGTCCAAAGAAACATGAATAGAATTGGGATTTTATAAATAAAAAAATATAAAAATTGAATATAAGATTCTAACATATGAATTTAGCAATAAAGAGTTCTATAATAAGAATAAAAGATTCTACATTCGAAATTTAATGCCGTCTTTTTAATCGATTGCAGAGTTTATTCATTTGAAACCTTGCTTTCATATTTCATATGCATTGTCATTTCTAGACATTACTCTATTTCATTGGTCAATTATTGTTTGATTCTGAATTGCGAAACGACGAATTTTTCTATTCTTTTAAATCTGAGGTCTAAAAATGTAAAAGAATTGAATAGACTTGACCAATCCTTATTCAGATGCAAATTCTAGAGGTTTTAGGCATTTACATTAGTAAATGGTGGAACATCCAAAATGTTACCAAATCGAGGCCTATGCCATTGAATAGTTGGTATCCCAGACAATCGAAACTACTAGCGTACACCAGATGTAAATTATAAGCACAGACCTTTAACTGTAGTAAGAGAGGAATTCAATATATTCTGAGTTCTCATGTCTAATATCCAGGATAATAAAATTTAAAGAAATCCAATCTGACCTTAGACAGAACTTTTTTTTGAGTAATTATTCAACTAAGTTTTGATTTTCAAGTGAATTAGAGGACCAATAGAAGAAAGAAATTTTATAGTAATCAGAGACGAGAATTCTCCAAAAAAATTGTTCTGACCAAGGAAAAGGAATAATAGGTTATAAAACGGAAATTAATGAGTGTTTTGTTTTGGGTCATTATAGATATAGGTTAATTCAGAGTTCATGACTGGTATATTTGTGATTTTTGTGAAACAAAAAAAAATTACATGATTCGAGTGCATGAAGTACGATCTTCCAAAATATCCTCATTTATCTAGGTTACAGAAGTAGGAGAACGTAGCGCCGCTGAACACTGGGAAAAATTATAAAGTTTGGTCAAGTTTTTTTTTATTACATTGAGCGAAATTCACCTGATTTCAAGAGCAAAGAAAAAGGAATAAAGAGTCCAAAGTCCTGAAATAGCTAATACTGTTTATGGTTGATTGGAATTTTCAAGAAGACGATCTTTTTTCCTTCTGAGATAGTAGTTCTTGCAAAAATTTAATTTAAGTTTTAGGAAAAGAAATTCTTCGAAAAAAACAAACAAAATTTTACATTTATACAAAGTTCGTTTATTAAAATATAATATTTATTTTTTATATACATATACATATACATATATATAACTATGTAAAGTCAATTTATCATATTCTCCCGAAATACAATACATGGCATTACTCATGAAACAACAGAAAAATATTACAATGTTCAGCATCCTTAAATCTAATCTGTACAAATTAACAACTATATCAATGAATCTTTACACTTCACACCGTATCACTCCTTCGATAAAATAATAAATAAGGAACTCTATCTCCTTGACGTTTGAGAACATCTTCTTCCGTAACTCTGTTTATTTTAGAGTCATCAAACCTCAACTATGTATTATACCCCGAATGGAAAGTATCTGCTATATAATGCCCATAGCTGGCCTCCTTTCCTACAAGGTATACTACAGATATTAATTTATATTGTCTCTCCGCTGAAGTATTCGTCCTTCCAGATAATATTTTAGAATCAATCTGCAGATTGATGGGAAATTCTATAGTCTTCATTATTTTAGTGCAGCCATTCATTCTGTATTCGAAGCATTTCAAATGTAATACTAAAACTACAGGCAACTTCTCTATCATCACTTGCTGCCATGCTTCAACCGTTTCTTTCGTTTTCGATGATGTCAGACCCTTTAGTTTGTTCTTGGTTGTAAGGCCTTCTAAAGCTTCAGCTATGTTATTTGCTTTCTTAATATTTAATGTCAATGTTAGGAATGGTTCAATATTTTCTGAAGTTTCGTCTCCGGTTTTATGGATTCTTGAACAGAGAAGTCCTCCGAATATATCACTAATCGGTGTCTTGTCCATTTGTATTTCTCTTGTTACATTCCCTTCGTTCCTAGGACCAATAACTTTCCAATCATCCACATCTATTTTCACTTCTTTTTTAGCTGCTTGAATATTTTCGTCATGGCTAATCAATTTCATTATTCCCATCATTTCATCATTGAGTCCATTCAACAGAAGGCCCAAGATTTCTTCGGCGTCTTCTTGTCGGCCTTCAACAAGGAAAGAATCGCTACGTGTTCCGTTTAGCATCGTATAAAACGATGAGGCCTCAAACGAATTGCCATTGTCTATATTGACGAAAGTTTGCTTCTTGTTTTTCTTTTTTGAACCTGACTTGCGTCTTACATTGGGCAGATTATCGAAGTTATTCATAAATTTACATCTGGAATAGTTGAATAATGAAAATACATATATAAAATTGTTATTCAATCAAAGTTGCAAATTATATTAATTTATACTTACATATTTTCACTCATTGTTATTGATTTCAGTGCATTATTGTGAGTGAAGTTCTCTGATAGCCGTTTGAGGAGATTACAAAGTGGTGGGCAAGCAAGTAGGGCTTGTAATATTGAGTTTATATAACGAGAGTTACTTTTGTTTCGTAAACCCCTGGGTTTAAAACTGGTTTGGGTCCCATCAATTTTATAGTTCTTGAGAAATTCTGAAAATTAAAAAATATTACTAACCATGATAGAAACTTGAATTTTCACTGATATTTGTAGGTGAAAACCAAAGCATTCCACTTTTCATCAAGTAAAATGGGTTCAACTAAGTAAAAAAATTATCTACTGTAGATGTAAGCAAATTGTTAGTTGAAAGTAAGATAAATATATAAAAAAAGATATGGTTTTGAACTCACCTCCTAACATATGGGTGGCTGAATCTATTTTTTTGACTACTTTTGTATGGTTTAAAGATGTTACATGTGAATCATTAATTTTATTATCTATTTTCTCATTCGAAATTGTTTTAACATCTTTATCAAATAGACTAGCCCATGATTTTTTCCATACATTTACTGTGGGCTCCTCAATTTTAGATTCATTTTTATCCGAGATGCTACTTTCAATTTTTTCAATTGTCCTATTGGAAATTGTATCATTTTTGATTATCTCTGTATTATCTCTTGTAATAATTTCAACTGTTTTTACAGCTCAACTAGGGGGAGTTGAAGGTTTCGAATGTTTTCCTGTCATCTCATTCTGGATAAAAGGTTTTGTGATTGATAATCCATTGTAATTGATTACAGATTTTCTACACTCATTTTCTGAAAAAGTTGATATTAGTTGATTCATTATTATATTACATATTCATATTGACCATGAATAATTCTTTTAAGATCTCTATACTTACTTGCAGAAAATTTTTGTTTAACTCTACAGGGTAATTTGTATTCACTAGAATTGGTGAATAATATATTATTTATAATACGGACCTCTTCTTCTTCTAACGCAGTTAACTCCAAGAAATGTAGATTCTGAAAAAAAAAATAACAAAATAATAGTTGAAATCATTTTGGAAATTATAATATTTCTGTATATAGTATATCCAAAGTCCCTTGAAATAGTCTATAAAAACGCTTGGCCAGAGATAATTGCAAAACAGTCATAAACCAGTAAGGCGAAATTTATATCCCTCAGTGGAAGCAGAAGGCTGAATGATAATGATGTACAGGGTGATTCACCGCGATGGCTTATTGTTTATGGAAAACTAATAATAATTTTCTGCTGAAAATTTTAACAATTTCAGATTACTACCTACTTATTTCAAACGGCACACCCAGTATATTATTGCATTATCAGATAGCTTGGTTGATGATAATTTCAGCAATATGGAAATACTTGAGTATAAGCTGAACAGTTCATAAGTTGAAGAGATTCCTATAGATATCTAATGAAGAGTTTTTTGGAAAAATCTATATTTTTTTATTCATTCAGTCAATTTTACGTAGATATGAAAAGAGAGGGGTCTCAAGCAAACTCTATACTTGAAGACTTTTCGAGGAAAATCTTCAACTGAGGAAAACTGCAATTTCTCATTGAATGGAGTAGTCTATGACTTCCAGAAAACATGAAAAGAAACTAAAAAGTCGAAATTTCTTGAAATGTAATAAATTTTTCGTTAAGAAAGTTGAAAATTCATAAACCAATAAAAAAAAACTAACTACATAAAATATAACTGATTTTTGAAAATATTCGAATAAATGAAAATATCCCTAAGCTAGTATTAAAAAAATTACCTCCATATTCAAACAATTAACTATTTAAACATGAAACTTTCCACTAGAAATATCACTTCAACAACTGTTTATAAAGTAACTCTTTGAAGAATGTTCGCTAAACTGAGGTTACTTTCAATTTGTCAACCCGGCATGGTTGACGAACATAGAATATTTTTCTTCTTCTTAACTATGTACAGGTCGAGCCATATACCTAATGTTAGGGGCAAGTTGCACCATTTGCCTAAACATTGATTAAAATTTCAACATTGATTAATTTCTGATTTCTTTCGAGAAATCATAGAGTAATCAACGTTTAAATTTTTAATTAATGTTTAGGCAAATGGTGCAACTGGCCCTTTGTCTATTGGGTAAAATATAGAAGTGCGCGTGCGCCGCATATTTTTTTGTTCATTCAGTCAATTTTACGTAGATATAAAAAGAGAGGGGTCTCAAGCAAATTCTATACTTAAGGAGATTTCGAGGAAAAACTTCAACTAAGGAAAACTGCAATTTCTCATTGAATGGAGTAGTCTATGACTTCCAGAAAACATGAAAACAAACTAAAAAGTCGAAATTTCATGAATTGTAATAAATTTTTTGTTATGATGGTTGAAAATCCATAAACCAATAAAAAAAAACTAACTACATGAAATATAACTGATATTTGAAAATATTCGAATAAATTAAAACAACCCTAAGCTAGTATTGAAAAAATTACCTCCATATTCAAACAATTTTCTATTTAAACATGAAACTTTCCACTAGAAATATCACTTCAACAACTGTTTATAAAGTAACTCTTGAAAGAATATTCGCTAAACTGAGGTTACTTACAATTTGTCAACCCGGCATGGTTGACGAACATAGAATATTTTTCTTCGTCTTAACTATGTACAGGTCAAGCCATATACCTTATATTAGGGGCCAGTTGCACCATTTGCCTATACATTGATTAAAATTTAAACATTGATTAATTTCTGATTTCTCTTGAGAAATCATAGAGTAATCAACGTTTAAATTTTTAATTAATGTTTAGGCAAATGGTGCAACTGGCCCTTAGTCTATTGGGTAGAATATAGAAGTGCGCGTGCGCCTCATTTTAAATTTCAATAATAATATATATAATCATAATAATAATTTTCAAACAGATAGTTCCTAAACTGTGCTCGAAATAAAAAATTCCAATCCCACAAAATTATCTGTATTTCGTTTCTTCATTTCCAGCTTAATTTTATTGTAATCTATGGTCCACAGTTCGCATTGAAAAAATGTCCAGCGGACAGGATAAATAGATGGCGCTAGTGTAGCTAGGGGTATATTTGTATTTTGTGGTTTCTGTAATCTGCATTCCGTGGTTTCATGTTAAGCGTGGTTATATTCATAGATAAATACAAATGTACCCCTTATATATGGTTATAATTGATTCTGATAGATGTGGCAAGCTGAAAAATAAATATTAAATTCTGTTGATAATTATAACATAGGTAATGAGAAAACCATTTTCTGTTGATATTTCGACATTTCGATCTTTAGCGGAATATAACAATTATGTTAAATTATTATATTTACTTTAATATTATTTTTGTGTCGCCCGACCAAAGTACAAATTTCCGAAATTATATTTTGTTCCCGATAATAGGGACATTCGATCTGCCAACCGAAGAAAGCGAACATACTTTTGTTGGATAGCACATATGCCTACTTATGCGTTTCGTCCCTGGCACACACACCGGACTCATCAGGGTGACTTTGGTATAATTGTGTGTGCCGTGTCACAGACGCTTGGGAAATTTATTATTATCGGGAGCCGCCGGGACTCGAACCCGGCACCTTGTCGCATCACGGTGAGTGAGTCTACCTCTTAACGTCTAGGCTACCGAATGCTGTGTTTATTGTTGCTATGTGGAGCTTTATGAGAAGCCGCCACACTTTCATCCTTTTTGAAGTTTTTTATGAAATTTACCTTAGAACATAGAATATACTCTAAGAAATTAGCCTTCTAGCTATTCAGTGAATAGTTTTCTATTCAGTGAGTAGTTGATATTTATGAATATTCGTTACTATTCACTGATGATGATTAGATAGTTGAGTAATTAATCATTTGTGAAGTTAAGAATGAAAGTTTGAATGATCACTTTTCAGGAATAATTGAAGAAAGATATTGAAATTGGAGATCACATATGTTGAAATTGATAGATACAATTGAATTGTAATTATTCATTTCATAGTAGAAACTGGTATTCGTCCAAAGAAACATGAATAGAATTGGGAATTTATAAATAAAAAAATATAAAAATTGAATATAAGATTCTAACATATGAATTTAGCAATAAAGAGTTCTAATAATAACAATATAAGATTCTACATTCGCAATTTAATGCCGTCTTTTTAATCGATTGCAGAGTTTATTCATTTGAAACCTTGCTTTCATATTTCATATGCATTGTCATTTCTAGACATTACTCTATTTCATTGGTCAATTATTGTTTGATTCTGAATTGCGAAACGACGAATTTTTCTATTCTTTTAAATCTGAGGTCTAAAAATGTAAAAGAATTGAATAGACTTAACCAATCCTTATTCAGAAGCAAATTCTAGAGGTTTTAGGCATGTACATTAGTAAATGGTGGAACATCCAAAATGTTACCAAATCGAGGCCTATGCCATTGAATAGTTGGTATCCCAGACAATCGAAACTACTAGCGTACACCAGATGTAAATTATAAGCACAGACCTTAAACTGTAGTAAGAGAGAAATTCAATATATTCTGAGTTCTCATGTCTAATATCCAGGATAATAAAATTTAAAGAAATCCAATCTGACCTTGGACAGAACTTTTTTTTGAGTAATTATTCAACTGAGTTTTGATTTTCAAGTGAATTAGAGGACCAATAGAAAAAAAAAATTTCATAATAATCAGAGACGAGAATTCTCCAAAAAAATTGTTCTGACCCAGGAAAAGGAATAATAGGTTATAAAACGGAAATTAATGAGTGTTTTGTTTTGGGTCATTATAGATATAGGTTAATTCAGAGTTTAATACTGGTATATTTGTGTTTTTTGTGAAACAAAAAAAAATTACATGATTCGAGTGCATGAGGTACGATCTTCCAAAATATCCTCATTTATCTAGGTTACAGAAGTAGGAGAACGTAGCGCCGCTGAACACAGGGGAAAATTATAAAGTTTGGTCAAGTTTTTTTTTATTATATTGAGCGAAATTCACCTGATTTCAAGAGCAAAGAAAAAGGAATAAAGAGTCCAAAGTCCTGAAATAGCTAATACTGTTTATGGTTGATTGGAATTTTCACGAAGACGATCTTTTTTTCCTTCTGAGATAGTAGTTCTTGCAAAAATTTAATTTAAGTTTTAGGAAAAGAAATTTCTTCAAAAAAAACAAACAAAATTTTACATTTATACAAAGTTCGTTTATTAAAATATAATATTTATTTTTTATATACATATACATATACATATATATAACATTGTAAAGTCAATTAATCATATTCTCCCGAAATACAAGACATGGCATTTCTCATGAAACAACAGAAAAATATTACAATGTTCAGCATCCTTAAATCTAATCTGTACAAATTAACAACTATATCAATGAATCTTTACACTTCACACCGTATCACCTCTTCGATAAAATAATAAATAAGGAACTCTATCTCCTTGACGTTTAAGAACATCTTCTTCCGTAACTCTGTTTATTTTAGAGTCATCAAACCTCAACCATGTATTATACCCCGAATGGAAGGTATCTGCTGTATAATGCCCATAGCTGGCCTCCTTTCCTACATGGTATACTACAGATATTAATTTATATTGTCTCTCCGCTGAAGTATTCGTCCTTCCAGATAATATTCTAAAATCAATCTGCAGATTGATGGGAAATTCTATAGTCTTCATTATTTTAGTGCAGCCATTCATTCTGTATTCGAAGCATTTCAAATGTAATACTAAAACTACAGGCAACTTCTCTATCATCACTTGCTGCCATGCTTCAACCGTTTCTTACATTTCGATGATGTCAGACCCTTTAGTTTGTTCTTGGTTGTAAGGCCTTTTAATGCTTCAGCTATGTTATTTGCTTTCCTAATATTTAATGGCAATGTTAGGAATGGTTCAATATTTTCTGAAGTTTCGTCTCCGGTTTTATGGATTCTTGAACAGAGAAGTCCTCCGAATATATCACTAATCGGTGTCTTGTCCATTTGTATTTCTCTTGTTACATTCCCTTCGTTCCTAGGACCAATAACTTTCCAATCATCCACATCTATTTTCACTTCTTTTTTAGCTGCTTGAATATTTTCGTCATGGCTAATCAATTTCATTATTCCCATCATTTCATCATTGAGTCCATTCAACAGAAGGCCCAAGAATTCTTCGGCGTCTTCTTGTCGGCCTTCAACAAGGAAAGAATCGCTAAGTGTTTCGTTTAGCATCGTATAAAACGATGAGGCCTCAAACGAATTGCCATTGTCTATATTGACGGAAGTTTGCTTCTTGTTTTTCTTTTTTGAACGTGACTTGCGTCTTACATTGGCAGATTATCGAAGTTATTCATAAATTTACACCTTGAATGGTTGAATAATGAAAATACGTATATAAAATTGTTATTCAATCAAAGTTGCAAATTATATTAATTTATACTCACATATTTTCACTCATTGTTATTGATTTCAGTGCATTATTGTGAGTGAAGTTCTCTGATAGCTGTTTGAGGAGATTACAAAGTGGTGGGCAAGCAAGTAAGGCTTGTAATATTGAGTTTATATAACGAAAGTTACTTTTGTTTCGTAAACCCCTGGGTTTAAAACTGGTTTGGGTCCCATCAATTTTATAGTTCTTGAGAAATTCGGAAAATTAAAAAATATTACTAACCATGATAGAAACATAAATTTTCACTGATATTTGTAGGTGAAAACCAAAGCATACCACTTTTCATCAAGTAAAATGGGTTCAACCAAGTAAAATAATTATCTACTGTAGATGTAAGCAAATTGTTAGTTGAAAGTAAGATAAATATATAAAAATAGATATGGTTTTGAACTCACCTCCTAACATATGAGTGGCTGAATCTATTTTTTTGACTACTTTTGTATGTTTTAAAGATGTTACAAGTGAATCATTAATTTTATTGTCTATTTTCTCATTCGATATTGTTTTAACATCTTTATCAAATAGACTAGCCCATGATTTTTTCCATACAATTACTGTGGGCTCCTCAATTTTAAATTCATTTTTATTCGAGATGCTACTTTCAATTTTTTCAATTGTCCTATTGGAAATTGTATCATTTTTGATTATCTCTGTATTATCTCTTGCAATAATTTCAACTGTTTTTACAGCTCAACTGGGGGGAGTTGAAGGTTTCGAATGTTTTCCTGTCATCTCATTCTGGATAATAGGTTTTGTAATTGATAATCCATTGTAATTGATTACAGATTTTCTACACTCATTTTCTGAAAAAGTTGATATTAGTTGATTCATTGTTATATTGCATATTCATATTGACCATGAATAATTCTTTTAAGATCTCTATACTTACTTGCAGAAAATTTTTGTTTAACTCTACAGGGTAATTTGTATTCACTAGAATTGGTAAATAATATATTATTTATAATACGGACCTCTTCTTCTTCTAACTGAGTTAACTCCAAGAAATGTAGATTCTGAAAAAAAAAATAACAATATAATAGTTGAAATCATTTTGGAATTTATAATATTTCTGTATATAGTATATCCAAAGTCCCTTGAAATAGTCTATAAAAACGCTTGGCCAGAGATAATTGCAAAACAGTCATAAACCAGTAAGGCGAAATTTATATCCCTCAGTGGAAGCAGAAGGCTGAATCATAATGATGTACAGGGTGATTCACCGCGATGGCTTATTGTTTATGGAAAACTAATAATAATTTTCTGCTGAAAATTTTAACAATTTCAGATTACTACCTAGTTATTTCAAACGGCACACCCAGTATATTATTGCATTATCAGATAGCTTGGTTGATGATAATTTCAGCAATATGGCAATACTTGAGTATAAGCTGAACAGTTCATAAGTTGAAGAGATTCCTATAGATTTCTAATGAAAAGTTTTTTGGAAAAATCTATATTTTTTTATTCATTCAGTCAATTTTACGTAGATATAAAAAGAGAGGGGTCTCAAGCAAACTCTATACTTGAAGAGTTTTCGAGGAAAAACTTCAACTAAGGAAAACTGCAATTTCTCATTGAATGGAGTAGTCTATGACTTCCAGAAAACATGAAAAGAAACTAAAAAGTCGAAATTTCTGGAATTGTAATAAATTTTTCGTTAAGAAAGTTGAAAATTCATAAACCAATGAAAAAAAATAACTACATGAAATATAACTGATATTCGAAAATATTCGAATAAATGAAAATAACCCTAAGCTAGTATTAAAAAAATTTACCTCCATATTCAAACAATTAACTATTTAAACATGAAACTTTCCACTAGAAATATCACTTCAACAACTGTTTAAGAAGTAACTCTTGGAAGAATGTTCGCTGAACTGAGGTTACTTACAATTTGTCAACCTGGCATGGTTGACGAGCATAGAATATTTTTCTTCTTCTTAACTATGTACAGGTCGAGCCATATACCTAATATTAGGGGCAAGTTGCACCATTTGCCTAAACATTGATTAAAATTTAAACATTGATTAATTTCTGATTTCTCTTGAGAAATCATAGAGTAATCAACGTTTAAATTTTTAATTAATGTTTAGGCAAATGGTGCAACTGGCTCTTTGTCTATTGGGTGAAATATAGAAGTGCGCGTGCGCCGCATCTTTTTTTTTTCATTCAGTCAATTTTACGTAGATATAAAAAGAGAGGGGTCTCAAGCAAATTCTATACTTAAGGAGTTTTCGAGGAAAAACTTCAACTAAGGAAAACTGCAATTTCTCATTGAATGGAGTAGTCTATGACTTCCAGAAAACATGAAGAGAAACTCAAAAGTCGAAATTTTATGAATTGTAATAAATTTTTCGTTATGATGGTGGAAAATCCATAAACCAATAAAAAAAAACTAACTACATGAAATATAACTGATATTTGAAAATATTCGAATAAATTAAAACAACCCTAAGCTAGTATTAAAAAAAATACCCCCATATTCAAAAAATTTTTTATTTAAACATGAAACTTTCCACTAGAAATATCACTTCAACAACTGTTTATAAAGTAACTCTTGGAAGAATATTCGCTAAACTGAGGTTACTTACAATTTGTCAACCCGGCATGGTTGACGAACATAGAATATTTTTCTTCGTCTTAACTATGTACAGGTCGAGCCATATACCTTATATTAGGGGCCAGTTGCACCATTTGCCTAAACAATGATTAAAATTTAAACATTGATTAATTTCTGATTTCTCTTGAGAAATCATAAAGTAATCAACGTTTAAATTTTTAATAAATGTTTAGGCAAATGATGCAACTGGCCCTTAGTCTATTAGGTAGAATATAGAAGTGCGCGTGCGCCTCATATTAAATTTCAATAATAATATATATAATAATAATAATAATTTTCAATTAGATAATTTCTAAACTGTGCTCGAAATAAAAAATTCCAATACCACAAAATTATCTGTATTTCGTTTCTTCATTTCCAGCTTAATTTGATTGTAATCTATGGTCCACAGTTCGCATTGAAAAAGTGTCCAGCGGACAGGATAAATAGAAGGCGCTAGTGTAGCTAGAGGGTATATTTGTATTTTGTGGTTTCTGTAATCTGCATTCCGTGGTTTCATTTTAAGCGTGGTTATATTCATAGATAAATACGAATGTACCCCTTATATATGGTTATAATTGATTCTGATAGATGTGGCAAGCTGAAAAATAAATATTGAATTCTGTTGATCATTATAACATAGGTAATGAGAAAACCATTTTCTGTTGATATTTCGACATTTCGATCTTCAGCGGAATATAACAATTATGTTAAATTATTATATTTACTTTAATATTATTTTTGTGTCTCCCGACCAATGTACAAATTTCCGAAATTATTTTTTGTTCCCGATAATAGGGACATTCGATCTGCCAACCCAAGAAAGCGAACATACTTTTGTTGGATAGCACATATGCCTACTTATGCGTTTCGTCCCTGGCACACACACCGGACTCATCAGTGTGACTTTGGTATGATTGTGTGTGCCGTGTCACAGACGCTTGGGGAATTTATTATTATCGGGAGCCGCCGGGACTCGAACCCGGCACCTTGTCGAATCTCGGTGAGTGATTCTACCTCTTAACGTCTAGGCTACCGAATGCTGTGTTTATTGTTGCTATGTGGAGCTTTATGAGAAGCCGCCACACTTTCATCCTTTTTGAAGTTTTCTATGAAATTTACCTCAGAACATAGAATATACTCTAAGAAATTAGCCTTCTAGCTATTCAGTGAATAGTTTTCCATTCAGTGAGTAGTTGATATTTATGAATATTCGTTACTATTCACTGATGATGATTAGATAGTTGAGTAATTAATTATTTGTGAAGTTACGAATGAAAGTTTGAATGATCACTTTTCAGGAATAATTGAAAAAAGATATTGAAATTGGAGATCACATATGTTGAAATTGATAGATACAATTGAATTGTAATTATTCATTTCATAGTAGAAACTGGTATTCGTCCAAAGAAACATGAATAGAACTGGGATTTTTTAAATGAAAAAATATAAAAATTGAATATAAGATTCTAACATATGAATTAAGCAATAAAGAGTTCTAATAATAACAATATAAGATTCTACATTCGAAATTTAATGCCGTCTTTTTAATCGATTGCAGAGTTTATTCATTTGAAACCTTGCTTTCATATTTCATATGCATTGTCATTTCTAGACATTACTCTATTTCATTGGTCAATTATTGTTTGATTCTGAATTGCGAAACGACGAATTTTTCTATTCTTTTAAATCTGAGGTCTAAAAATGTAAAAGAATTGAATAGACTTGACCAATCCTTATTCAGAAGCAAATTCTAGAGGTTTTAGGCATGTACATTAGTGAATGGTGGAACATCCAAAATGTTACCAAATAAAGGCCTATGCCATTGAATAGTTGGTATCCCAGACAATCGAAACTATTAGCGTACACCAGATGTAAATTATAAGCACAGACCTTCATCTGTAGTAAGAGAGAAATTCAATATATTCTGAGTTCTCATGTCTAATATCCAGGATGATAAAATTTAAAGAAATCCAATCTGACCTTGGACAGATCTTTTTTTCGAGTAATTATTCAACTAAGTTTTGATTTTCAAGTGAATTAGAGGACCAATAGAAGAAAGAAATTTTATAGTAATCAGAGACGAGAATTCTCCAAAAAAATTGTTCTGACCCAGGAAAAGGAATAATAGGTTATAAAACGAAAATTAATGAGTGTTTTGTTTTGGGTCATTAAAGATATAGGTTAATTCAGAGTTCATGACTGGTATATTTATGATTTTTGTGAAACAAAAAAAAATTACATGATTCGAGTGCATGAGGTACGATCTTCCAAAATATCCTCATTTATCTAGGTTACAGAAGTAGGACAACGTAGCGCCGCTGAACACAGGGGGAAATTATAAAGTTTGGTCAAGTTTCTTTTCATTACATTGAGCGAAATTCACCTGATTTCAAGAGCAAAAAAAAAGGAATAAAGAGTCCAAAGTCCTGAAATAGCTAATACTGTTAATGGTTCATTGAAATTTTCACGAAGACGACCTTCTTTTCCTTTCTGAGATCGTAGTTCTTATAAAAATTTAATTCAAGTTTTAGGAAAAGAAATTTCTTCAAAAAAACAAACAAAATTTTACATTCATACAAAGTTCGTTTATTAAAATATAATATTTATTTTTTATATACATATGTATATATATATATATATATATATAACATTGTATAGTCAATTTATCATATTCTCCCGAAATACAATTCATGGCATCACTCATGAAACAACAGAAAAATATTACAATGTTCAGCATCCTTAAATCTAATCTGTACAAATTAACAACTTTATCAATGAATCTTCACACTTCACACCGTATCACTCCTTCGATAAAATAATAAATAAGGAACTCTATCTCCTTGACGTTTAAGAACATCTTCTTCCGTAACTCTGTTTATTTTAGAGTCATCAAACCTCAACCATGTATTATACCCCGAATGGAAAGTATCTGCTATATAATGCCCATAGCTGGCCTCCTTTCCTACATGGTATACTACAGATATTAATTTATATTGTCTCTCCGCTGAAGTATTCGTCCTTCCAGATAATATTTTAGAATCAATCTGCAGATTGATGGGAAATTCTATAGTCTTCATTATTTCAGTGCAGCCATTCATTCTGTATTCGAAGCATTTCAAATGTAATACTAAAACTACAGGCAACTTCTCTATCATCACTTGCTGCCATGCTTCAACCGTTTCTTTCGTTTTCGATGATGTTAGACCCTCTAGTTTGTTCTTGGTTGTAAGGCCTTCTAATGCTTCAGCTATGTTATTTGCTTTCTTAATATTTAATGGCAATGTTAGGAATGGTTCAATATTTTCTGAAGTTTCGTCTCCGGTTTTATGGATTCTTGAACAGAGAAGTCCTCCGAATATATCACTAATCGGTGTCTTGTCCATTTGTATTTCTCTTGTTACATTCCCTTCGTTCCTAGGACCAATAACTTTCCTTCAATACATATTTTCACTCATTGTTATTGATTTCAGTGCATTATTGTGAGTGAAGTTCTCTGATAGCCGTTTGAGGAGATTACAAAGTGGTGGGCAAGCAAGTAAGGCTTGTAATATTGAGTTTATATAACAAAAAATACTTTTATTTCGTAAACACCTGGATTTAAAACTGGTTTGCGTCCCAGCAATTTAATAGTTCTTTAGTAATTCTGAAAATTTAAAAATATTACTAACCATGATAGAAACTTGAATTTTCACTGATATCTGTAGGTGAAAACCAAAGCATTCCACTTTTCATCGAGTAAAATGGGTTCAACTAAGTAAAATAATTATCTACTGTAGATGTAAGCAAATTGTTAGTTGAAAGTAAGATAAATATATAAAAAAAGATATGGTTTTGAACTCACCTCCTAACATATGAGTGGCTGAATCTATTTTTTTGACTACTTTTGTATGTTTTAAAGATGTTACATGTGGATCATTAATTTTATTGTCTATTTTCTCATTCGATATTGTTTTAACATCTTTATCAAATAGACTAGCCCATGATTTTTTCCATACATTTACTGTGGGCTCCTCAATTTTAGATTCATTTTTATTCGAGATGCTACTTTCAATTTTTTCAATTGTCCTATTGAAAATTGTATCATTTTTGATTATCTCTGTATTATCTCTTGCAATAATTTCAACTGTTTTTACAGCTGAACTAGGGGGAGTTGAAGGTTTCGAATGTTTTCCTGTCATCTCATTCTGGATAAAAGGTTTTGTAATTGATAATCCATTGTAATTGATTACAGATTTTCTACACTCATTTTCTGAAAAAGTTGATATTAGTTGACTCATTATTATATTACATATTCATATTGACCATGACCATTGACCACAAATGCACGACTGACTTCTGTTGTTGATTTCATTCGTTTGTTATTTTCTTCAATGTTTCTCATTCTAACACTTTTCATCGTATTGCACAGAGACGAAAGCTTGACACGCGTGTCTAAGGAAACCACTTTGGTATAAGGGACTGTTCTTATTCCCTTCTTTTTGTTTAATGAACAATTATCCAAGTAAGCCGTTCCACATTGTTGATTTTCTTGGACTCGGATGTCACGCAGGTAGCTATAATCTCCCACGTGGTAAGGTCAATTGCTGCTGTAACCACAAATGCACGACTGACTTCTGTTGTTGATTTCATTCGTTTGTTATTTTCTTCAATGTTTCTCATTCTAACACTTTTCATCGTAATGCACAGGGACGAAAGCTTGACACACGTGTCTATGGAAACCACATTGGTATAAGGGACTGTTCTTACTTCATTCTTTCTGTATAATGATCAATTATCCAAGTAAGCCATTCCACATTGTTGATTTTCTTGAACTCGGATGTCACGCAGGTAGCTATAATCTCCCACGTGGTAAGGTCAATTGCTGCTGTAATCACAAATGCACGACTGACTTCTGTTGTTGATTTGATTTGTTTGTTATTTCCTTCAATGTTTCTCATTCTAACACTTCTCATCGTATTGCACAGGGACGAAAGCTTGAAACAGGTGTCTAAGGAAACCACTTTGGTATAAGAGACTGTTCTTATCCCCTTCTTTTTGTTTAATGAACAATTATCCAAGTAAGCCATTCCACATTGTTGATTATCTTGGACTCGGATGTCACGCAGGTAGCTATAATCTCCCACGTGGTAAGGTCAATTGCTGCTGTAACCACAAATGCACGACTGACTTCTAATTTTGATTTCATTTGTTTGTTATTTCCTTCAATGTTTCTCATTCTAACACTTTTCATCGTATTGCACAGGGACGAAAGCTTGACACGCGTGTCTAAAGAAACCACTTTGGTATAAGGGACTGTTCTTATTCCCTTCGTTTTGTTTAATGAACAATTATCCAAGTAAGCCATTCCACATTGTTGATTTTCTTGGACTCGGATGTCACGCAGGTAGCTATAATCTCCCACGTGGTAAGGTCAATTGCTGCTGTAACCACAAATGCACGACTGACTTCTGTTGTTGATTTCATTTGTTTGTTATTTCCTTCTATGTTTCTCATTCTAACACTTTTCATCGTATTGCACAGGAACGAAAGCTTGACACAGGTGTCTAAGGAAACCACTTTGGTATGAGGGACTGTTCTTATTCCCTTCTTTTTGTTTAATGAACAATTATCCAAGTAAGCCATTCCACATTGTTGATTTTCTTGGACTCGGATGTCACGCAGGTAGCTATAATCTCCCACGTGGTAAGGTCAATTGCTGCTGTAACCACAAATGCACGACTGACTTCTGTTGTTGATTTCATTTGTTTGTTATTTCCTTCTATGTTTCTCATTCTAACACTTTTCATCGTATTGCACAGGAACGAAAGCTTGACACAGGTGTCTAAGGAAACCACTTTGGTATAAGGGACTGATCTTATTCCCTTCTTTTTGTTTAATGAACAATTATCCAAGTAAGCCATTCCACATTGTTGATTATCTTGGACTCGGATGTCACGCAGGTAGCTATAATCTCCCACGTGGTAAGGTCAATTGCTGCTGTAACCACAAATGCACGACTGACTTCTGTTGTTGATTTCATTTGTTTGTTATTTCCTTCTATGTTTCTCATTCTAACACTTTTCATCGTATTGCACAGGGACGAAAGCTTGACACGCGTGTCTAAGGAAACCACTTTGGTATAAGGGACTGTTCTTGTTCCCTTCGTTTTGTTTAATGAACAATTATCCAAGTAAGCCATTCCACATTGTTGATTTTCTTGGACTCGGATGTCACGCAGGTAGCTATAATCTCCCACGTGGTAAGGTCAATTGCTGCTGTAACCACAAATGCACGACTGACTTCTGTTGTTGATTTCATTCGTTTGTTATTTTCTTCAATGTTTCTCATTCTAACACTTTTCATCGTATTGCACAGAGACGAAAGCTTGACACGCGTGTCTAAGGAAACCACTTTGGTATAAGGGACTGTTCTTATTCCCTTCTTTTTGTTTAATGAACAATTATCCAAGTAAGCCGTTCCACATTGTTGATTTTCTTGGACTCGGATGTCACGCAGGTAGCTATAATCTCCCACGTGGTAAGGTCAATTGCTGCTGTAACCACAAATGCACGACTGACTTCTGTTGTTGATTTCATTTGTTTGTTATTTCCTTCTATGTTTCTCATTCTAACACTTTTCATCGTATTGCACAGGAACGAAAGCTTGACACAGGTGTCTAAGGAAACCACTTTGGTATGAGGGACTGTTCTTATTCCCTTCTTTTTGTTTAATGAACAATTATCCAAGTAAGCCATTCCACATTGTTGATTTTCTTGGACTCGGATGTCACGCAGGTAGCTATAATCTCCCACGTGGTAAGGTCAATTGCTGCTGTAACCACAAATGCACGACTGACTTCTGTTGTTGATTTCATTTGTTTGTTATTTCCTTCTATGTTTCTCATTCTAACACTTTTCATCGTATTGCACAGGAACGAAAGCTTGACACAGGTGTCTAAGGAAACCACTTTGGTATAAGGGACTGATCTTATTCCCTTCTTTTTGTTTAATGAACAATTATCCAAGTAAGCCATTCCACATTGTTGATTATCTTGGACTCGGATGTCACGCAGGTAGCTATAATCTCCCACGTGGTAAGGTCAATTGCTGCTGTAACCACAAATGCACGACTGACTTCTGTTGTTGATTTCATTTGTTTGTTATTTCCCTCTATGTTTCTCATTCTAACACTTTTCATCGTATTGCACAGGGACGAAAGCTTGACACGCGTGTCTAAGGAAACCACTTTGGTATAAGGGACTGTTCTTGTTCCCTTCGTTTTGTTTAATGAACAATTATCCAAGTAAGCCATTCCACATTGTTGATTTTCTTGGACTCGGATGTCACGCAGGTAGCTATAATCTCCCACGTGGTAAGGTCAATTGCTGCTGTAACCACAAATGCACGACTGACTTCTGTTGTTGATTTCATTCGTTTGTTATTTTCTTCAATGTTTCTCATTCTAACACTTTTCATCGTATTGCACAGAGACGAAAGCTTGACACGCGTGTCTAAGGAAACCACTTTGGTATAAGGGACTGTTCTTATTCCCTTCTTTTTGTTTAATGAACAATTATCCAAGTAAGCCGTTCCACATTGTTGATTTTCTTGGACTCGGATGTCACGCAGGTAGCTATAATCTCCCACGTGGTAAGGTCAATTGCTGCTGTAACCACAAATGCACGACTGACTTCTGTTGTTGATTTCATTCGTTTGTTATTTTCTTCAATGTTTCTCATTCTAACACTTTTCATCGTAATGCACAGGGACGAAAGCTTGACACACGTGTCTATGGAAACCACATTGGTATAAGGGACTGTTCTTACTTCATTCTTTCTGTATAATGATCAATTATCCAAGTAAGCCATTCCACATTGTTGATTTTCTTGAACTCGGATGTCACGCAGGTAGCTATAATCTCCCACGTGGTAAGGTCAATTGCTGCTGTAATCACAAATGCACGACTGACTTCTGTTGTTGATTTGATTTGTTTGTTATTTCCTTCAATGTTTCTCATTCTAACACTTCTCATCGTATTGCACAGGGACGAAAGCTTGAAACAGGTGTCTAAGGAAACCACTTTGGTATAAGAGACTGTTCTTATCCCCTTCTTTTTGTTTAATGAACAATTATCCAAGTAAGCCATTCCACATTGTTGATTATCTTGGACTCGGATGTCACGCAGGTAGCTATAATCTCCCACGTGGTAAGGTCAATTGCTGCTGTAACCACAAATGCACGACTGACTTCTAATTTTGATTTCATTTGTTTGTTATTTCCTTCAATGTTTCTCATTCTAACACTTTTCTTCGTATTGCACAGGGACGAAAGCTTGACACGCGTGTCTAAAGAAACCACTTTGGTATAAGGGACTGTTCTTATTCCCTTCGTTTTGTTTAATGAACAATTATCCAAGTAAGCCATTCCACATTGTTGATTTTCTTGGACTCGGATGTCACGCAGGTAGCTATAATCTCCCACGTGGTAAGGTCAATTGCTGCTGTAACCACAAATGCACGACTGACTTCTGTTGTTGATTTCATTTGTTTGTTATTTCCTTCTATGTTTCTCATTCTAACACTTTTCATCGTATTGCACAGGAACGAAAGCTTGACACAGGTGTCTAAGGAAACCACTTTGGTATGAGGGACTGTTCTTATTCCCTTCTTTTTATTTAATGAACAATTATCCAAGTAAGCCATTCCACATTGTTGATTTTCTTGGACTCGGATGTCACGCAGGTAGCTATAATCTCCCACGTGGTAAGGTCAATTGCTGCTGTAACCACAAATGCACGACTGACTTCTGTTGTTGATTTCATTTGTTTGTTATTTCCTTCTATGTTTCTCATTCTAACACTTTTCATCGTATTGCACAGGAACGAAAGCTTGACACAGGTGTCTAAGGAAACCACTTTGGTATAAGGGACTGATCTTATTCCCTTCTTTTTGTTTAATGAACAATTATCCAAGTAAGCCATTCCACATTGTTGATTATCTTGGACTCGGATGTCACGCAGGTAGCTATAATCTCCCACGTGGTAAGGTCAATTGCTGCTGTAACCACAAATGCACGACTGACTTCTGTTGTTGATTTCATTTGTTTGTTATTTCCTTCTATGTTTCTCATTCTAACACTTTTCATCGTATTGCACAGGGACGAAAGCTTGACACGCGTGTCTAAGGAAACCACTTTGGTATAAGGGACTGTTCTTGTTCCCTTCGTTTTGTTTAATGAACAATTATCCAAGTAAGCCATTCCACATTGTTGATTTTCTTGGACTCGGATGTCACGCAGGTAGCTATAATCTCCCACGTGGTAAGGTCAATTGCTGCTGTAACCACAAATGCACGACTGACTTCTGTTGTTGATTTCATTTGTTTGTTATTTCCTTCTATGTTTCTCATTCTAACACTTTCCATCGTATTGCACAGGAACGAAAGCTTGACACAGGTGTCTAAGGAAACCACTTTGGTATAAGGGACTGTTCTTATTCCCTTCTTTTTGTTTAATGAACAATTATCCAAGTAAGCCATTCCTCATTGTTGATTATCTTGGACTCGGATGTCACGCAGGTAGCTATAATCTCCCACGTGGTAAGGTCAATTGCTGCTGTAACCACAAATGCACGACTGACTTCTGTTGTTGATTTCATTTGTTTGTTATTTCCTTCTATGTTTCTCATTCTAACACTTTTCATCGTATTGCACAGGGACGAAAGCTTGACACGCGTGTCTAAGGATACCACTTTGGTATAAGGGACTGTTCTTATTCAATTCTTTTTGTTTAATAAACAATTATCCAAGTAAGCCGTTCCACATTGTTGATTTTCTTGGACTCGGATGTCACGCAGGTAGCTATAATCTCCCACGTGGTAAGGTCAATTGCTGCTGTAACCACAAATGCACGACTGACTTCTGTTGTTGATTTCATTCGTTTGTTATTTTCTTCAATGTTTCTCATTCTACACTTTTCATCGTATTGCACAGGGACGAAAGCTTGACACACGTGTCTATGGAAACCACATTCGTATAAGGGACTGTTCTTACTTCATTCTTTCTGTATAATGATCAATTATCCAAGTAAGCCATTCCACATTGTTGATTTTCTTGGACTCGGATGTCACGCAGGTAGCTATAATCTCCCACGTGGTAAGGTCAATTGCTGCTGTAATCACAAATGCACGACTGACTCCTGTTGTTGATTTGATTTGTTTGTTATTTCCTTCAATGTTTCTCATTCTAACACTTCTCATCGTATTGCACAGGGACGAAAGCTTGACACACGTGTCTATGGAAACCACATTGGTATAAGGGACTGTTCTTATTCCCTTCTTTCTGTATAATGATCAATTATCCAAGTAAGCCATTCCACATTGTTGATTTTCTTGGACTCGGATGACACGCAGGTAGCTATTATCTTTTACGTGGTAAGGTCAATTGCTGCTGTAACCACAAATGCACGACTACTTCTGTTGTTGATTTCATTTGTTTGTTATTTCCTTCTATGTTTCTCATTCTTACACTTTTCATCGTATTGCACAGGGACGAAAGCTTGACACGCGTGTCTAAGGAAACCACTTTGGTATAAGGGACTGTTCTCATTCCCTTCGTTTTGTTCAATCAACAATTCTCCAAGTAAGCCATTCCACATTGTTGATTTTCTTGGACTCGAATGTCACGCAGGTAGCTTTAATCTCCCACGTGGTAAGGTCAATTGCTGCTGTAACCACAAATGCACGACTGACTTCTGTTGTTGATTTCATTCGTTTGTTATTTTCTTCAATGTTTCTCATTCTAACACTTTTCATCGTATTGCACAGAGACGAAAGCTTGACACGCGTGTCTAAGGAAACCACTTTGGTATAAGGGACTGTTCTTATTCCCTTCTTTCTGTATAATGATCAATTATCCAAGTGAGCCATTCCACATTGTTGATTTTCTTGGACTCGGATGACACGCAGGTAGCTATTATCTTTTACGTGGTAAGGTCAATTGCTGCTGTAACCACAAATGCACGACTGACTTCTGTTGTTGATTTCATTTGTTTGTTATTTCCCCTTATGTTTCTCATTCTAACATTTTTCATCGTATTGCACAGGGACGAAAGCTTGACACACGTGTCTGAGGAAACCACTTTGGTATAAGGGACTGTACTTATTCCCTTCTTTTTGTTTAATGAACAATTATCCAAGTAAGCCGTTCCACATTGTTCATTTTCTTGGACTCGGATGTCACGCAGGTAGCTGTAATCTCCCACGTGGTAAGGTCAATCGCTGCTGTAACCACAAATGCACGACTGACTTCTGTTGTTGATTTCATTCGTTTGTCATTCTCTTCAATGTTTCTCATTCTAACACTTTTCATCGTATTGCACAGAGACGAAAGCTTGACACGCGTGTCTAAGGAAACCACTTTGGTATAAGGGACTGTTCTTATTCCCTTCTTTTTGTTTAATGAACAATTATCCAAATAAGCCATTCCACATTGTTGATTTTCTTGGACTCGAATGTCACGCAGGTAGCTATAATCTCCCACGTGGTAAGGTCAATTGCTGCTGTAACCACAAATGCACGACTGACTTCTGTTGTTGATTTCATTCGTTTGTTATTTTCTTCAATGTTTCTCATTCTAACACTTTTCATCGTATTGCACAGGAACGAAAGCTTGACACACGTGTCTAAGGAAACCAATTTGGTATAAGGAACTGTTCTCACTTCATTCTTTCTGTATAATGATTAATTATCCAAGTAAGCCATTCCACATTGTTGATTTTCTTGGACTCGGATGTCACGCAGGTAGCTATAATCTCCCACGTGGTAAGGTCAATTGCTGCTGTAATCACAAATGCACGACTGACTTCTGTTGTTGATTTGATTTGTTTGTTATTTCCTTCAATGTTTCTCATTCTAACACTTTTCATCGTTTTGCACAGGGACGAAAGCTTGACACACGTGTCTAAGGATACGACTTTGGTATAAGGGACTGTTCTTATTCAATTCTTTTTGTTTAATGAACAATTATCCAAGTAAGCCGTTCCACATTGTTGATTTTCTTGGACTCGGATGTCACGCAGGTAGCTATAATCTCCCACGTGGTAAGGTCAATTGCTGCTGTAATCACAAATGCACGACTGACTTCTGTTGTTGATTTGATTTGTTTGTTATTTCCTTCAATGTTTCTCATTCTAACACTTCTCATCGTATTGCACAGGGACGAAAGCTTGACACACGTGTCTATGGAAACCACATTGGTATAAGGGACTGTTCTTATTCCCTTCTTTCTGTATAATGATCAATTATCCAAGTGAGCCATTCCACATTGTTGATTTTCTTGGACTCGGATGACACGCAGGTAGCTATTATCTTTTACGTGGTAAGGTCAATTGCTGCTGTAATCACAAATGCACGACTGACTTCTGTTGTTGATTTCAGTTGTTTGTTATTTCCCCTTATGTTTCTCATTCTAACATTTTTCATCGTATTGCACAGGGACGAAAGCTTGACACACGTGTCTGAGGAAACCACTTTGGTATAAGGGACTGTACTTATTCCCTTCTTTTTGTTTAATGAACAATTATCCAAGTAAGCCGTTCCACATTGTTCATTTTCTTGGACTCGGATGTCACGCAGGTAGCTGTAATCTCCCACGTGGTAAGGTCAATCGCTGCTGTAACCACAAATGCACGACTGACTTCTGTTATTGATTTCATTCGTTTGTTATTTTCTTCAATGTTTCTCATTCTAACACTTTTCATCGTATTGCACAGGGACGAAAGCTTGACACGCGTGTCTAAGGAAACCACTTTGGTATAAGGGACTGTTCTTATTCCCTTCTTTTTGTTTAATGAACAATTATCCAAATAAGCCATTCCACATTGTTGATTTTCTTGGACTCGGATGTCACGCAGGTAGCTATAATCTCCCACGTGGTAAGGTCAATTGCTGCTGTAACCACAAATGCACGACTGACTTCTGTTGTTGATTTCATTCGTTTGTTATTTTCTTCAATTCTAACACTTTTCATCGTATTGCACAGGGACGAAAGCTTGACACACGTGTCTAAGGAAACCACTTTGGTATAAGGAACTGTTCTTACTTCATTCTTTCTGTATAATGATCAATTATCCAAGTAAGCCATTCCACATTGTTGATTTTCTTGGACTCGGATGTCACGCAGGTAGCTATAATCTCCCACGTGGTAAGGTCAATTGCTGCTTTAACCACAAATGCACGACTGACTTCTAATGTTGATTTCATTTGTTTGTTATTTCCTTCAATGTTTCTCATTCTAACACTTTTCATCGTATTGCACAGGGACGAAAGCTTGACACACGTGTCTATGGAAACCACATCGGTATAAGGGACTGTTCTTATTCCCTTCTTTCTGTATGATGATCAATTATCCAAGTAAGCCATTCCACATTGTTGATTTTCTTGGACTCGGATGACACGCAGGTAGCTATAATCTGTAACGTGGTGAGGTCAATTGCTGCTGTAACCACAAATGCACGACTGACTTCTGTTGTTGATTTCATTTGTTTGTTATTTCCTTCAATGTTTCTCATTCTAACACTTTTCATCGTATTGCACAGGGACGAAAGCTTGACACACGTGTCTAAGGATACGACTTTGGTATAAGGGACTGTTCTTATTCAATTCTTTTTGTTTAATGAACAATTATCCAAGTAAGCTGTTCCACATTGTTGATTTTCTTGGACTCGGATGTCACGCAGGTAGCTATAATCTCCCACGTGGTAAGGTCAATTGCTGCTGTAACCACAAATGCACGATTGACTTCTGTTGTTGATTTCATTCGTTTGTTATTTTCTTCAATGTTTCTCATTCTAACACTTTTCATCGTAATGCACAGGGACGAAAGCTTGACACACGTGTCTATGGAAACCACATTGGTATAAGGGACTGTTCTTACTTCATTCTTTCTGTATAATGATCAATTATACAAGTAAGCCATTCCACATTGTTGATTTTCTTGGACTCGGATGTCACGCAGGTAGCTATAATCTCCCACGTGGTAAGGTCAATTGCTGCTGTAATCACAAATGCACGACTGACTTCTGTTGTTGATTTGATTTGTTTGTTATTTCCTTCAATGTTTCTCATTCTAACACTTCTCATCGTATTGCACAGGGACGAAAGCTTGACACACGTGTCTATGGAAACCACATTGGTATAAGGGACTGTTCTTATTCACTTCTTTCTGTATAATGATCAATTATCCAAGTAAGCCATTCCACATTGTTGATTTTCTTGGACTCGGATGACACGCAGGTAGCTATTATCTTTTACGTGGTAAGGTCAAATGCTGCTGTAACCACAAATGCACGACTGACTTCTGTTGTTGATTTCATTTGTTTGTTATTTCCTTCTATGTTTCTCATTCTTACACTTTTCATCGTATTGCACAGGGACGAAAGCTTGACACGCGTGTCTAAGGAAACCACTTTGGTATAAGGGACTGTTCTCATTCCCTTCGTTTTGTTCAATCAACAATTCTCCAAGTAAGCCATTCCACATTGTTGATTTTCTTGGACTCGAATGTCACGCAGGTAGCTTTAATCTCCCACGTGGTAAGGTCAATTGCTGCTGTAACCACAAATGCACGACTGACTTCTGTTGTTGATTTCATTCGTTTGTTATTTTCTTCAATGTTTCTCATTCTAACACTTTTCATCGTATTGCACAGAGACGAAAGCTTGACACGCGTGTCTAAGGAAACCACTTTGGTATAAGGGACTGTTCTTATTCCCTTCTTTCTGTATAATGATCAATTATCCAAGTGAGCCATTCCACATTGTTGATTTTCTTGGACTCGGATGACACGCAGGTAGCTATTATCTTTTACGTGGTAAGGTCAATTGCTGCTGTAACCACAAATGCACGACTGACTTCTGTTGTTGATTTCATTTGTTTGTTATTTCCCCTTATGTTTTTCATTCTAACATTCTTCATCGTATTGCACAGGGACGAAAGCTTGACACACGTGTCTGAGGAAACCACTTTCGTATAAGGGACTGTACTTATTCCCTTCTTTTTGTTTAATGAACAATTATCCAAGTAAGCCGTTCCACATTGTTCATTTTCTTGGACTCGGATGTCACGCAGGTAGCTGTAATCTCCCACGTGGTAAGGTCAATCGCTGCTGTAACCACAAATGCCCGACTGACTTCTGTTGTTGATTTCATTCGTTTGTTATTTTCTTCAATGTTTCTCATTCTAACACTTTTCATCGTAATGCACAGGGACGAAAGCTTGACACACGTGTCTATGGAAACCACATTGGTATAAGGGACTGTTCTTACTTCATTCTTTCTGTATAATGATCAATTATCCAAGTAAGCCATTCCACATTGTTGATTTTCTTGGACTCGGATGTCACGCAGGTAGCTATAATCTCCCACGTGGTAAGGTCAATTGCTGCTGTAATCACAAATGCACGACTGACTTCTGTTGTTGATTTGATTTGTTTGTTATTTCCTTCAATGTTTCTCATTCTAACACTTCTCATCGTATTGCACAGGGACGAAAGCTTGACACACGTGTCTATGGAAACCACATTGGTATAAGGGACTGTTCTTATTCCCTTTTTTCTGTATAATGATCAATTATCCAAGTAAGCCATTCCACATTGTTGATTTTCTTGGACTCGGATGACACGCAGGTAGCTATTATCTTTTACGTGGTAAGTTCAATTGCTGCTGTAACCACAAATGCACGACTGAATTCTGTTGTTGATTTCATCTGTTTGTTATTTCCTTCTATGTTTCTCATTCTTACACTTTTCATCGTATTGCAGAGGGACGAAAGCTTGACACGCGTGTCTAAGGAAACCACTCTGGTAAAAGGGACTGTTCTCATTCCCTTCGTTTTGTTCAATCAACAATTATCCAAGTAAGCCATTCCACATTGTTGATTTTCTTGGACTCGAATGTCACGCAGGTAGCTTTAATCTCCCACGTGGTAACGTCAATTGCTGCTGTAACCACAAATGCACGACTGAGTTCTGTTGTTGATTTCATTTGTTTGTTATTTCCTTCTATGTTTCTCATTCTTACACTTTTCATCGTATTGCACAGGGACGAAAGCTTGACACGCGTGTCTAAGGAAACCACTTTGGTATAAGGGACTGTTCTTATTCCCTTCGTTTTGTTTAATGAACAATTATCCAAGTAAGGCATTCCACATTGTTGATTTTCTTGGACTCGGATGTCACGCAGGTAGCTATAATCTCCCACGTGGTAAGGTCAATTGCTGCTGTAACCACAAATGCACGACTGACTTCTGTTGTTGATTTCATTTGTTTGTTATTTCCTTCTATGTTTCTCTTTCTAACACTTTTCGTCGTATTGCACAGGGACGAAAGCTTGACACGCGTGTCTAAGGAAACCACATTGGTATAAGGGACTGTTCTTATTCCCTTCTTTCTGTATAATGATCAATTATCCAAGTGAGCCATTCCACATTGTTGATTTTCTTGGACTCGGATGACACGCAGGTAGCTATTATCTTTTACGTGGTAAGGTCAATTGCTGCTGTAACCACAAATGCACGACTGACATCTGTTGATGATTTCAGTTGTTTGTTATTTCCCCTTATGTTTCTCATTCTAACATTTTTCATCGTATTGCACAGGGACGAAAGCTTGACACACGTGTCTAAGGAAACCACTTTGGTATAAGGGACTGTTCTTATTCCCTTCTTTTTGTTAAATGAACAATTATCCAAATAAGCCATTCCACATTGTTGATTTTCTTGGACTCGGATGTCACGCAGGTAGCTATAATCTCCCACGTGGTAAGGTCAATTGCTGCTGTAACCACAAATGCACGACTGACTTCTGTTGTTGATTTCATTCGTTTGTTATTTTCTTCAATGTTTCTCATTCTAACACTTTTCATCGTATTGCACAGGGACGAAAGCTTGACACACGTGTCTAAGGAAACCACTTTGGTATAAGGAACTGTTCTTACTTCATTCTTTCTGTATAATGATCAATTATCCAAGTAAGCCATTCCACATTGTTGATTTTCTTGGACTCGGATGTCACGCAGGTAGCTATAATCTCCCACGTGGTAAGGTCAATTGCTGCTTTAACCACAAATGCACGACTGACTTCTAATGTTGATTTCATTTGTTTGTTATTTCCTTCAATGTTTCTCATTCTAACACTTTTCATCGTATTGCACAGGGACGAAAGCTTGACACACGTGTCTATGGAAACCACATCGGTATAAGGGACTGTTCTTATTCCCTTCTTTCTGTATGATGATCAATTATCCAAGTAAGCCATTCCACATTGTTGATTTTCTTGGACTCGGATGACACGCAGGTAGCTATAATCTGTAACGTGGTGAGGTCAATTGCTGCTGTAACCACAAATGCACGACTGACTTCTGTTGTTGATTTCATTTGTTTGTTATTTCCTTCAATGTTTCTCATTCTAACACTTTTCATCGTATTGCACAGGGACGAAAGCTTGACACACGTGTCTAAGGATACGACTTTGGTATAAGGGACTGTTCTTATTCAATTCTTTTTGTTTAATGAACAATTATCCAAGTAAGCCGTTCCACATTGTTGATTTTCTTGGACTCGGATGTCACGCAGGTAGCTATAATCTCCCACGTGGTAAGGTCAATTGCTGCTGTAACCACAAATGCACGATTGACTTCTGTTGTTGATTTCATTCGTTTGTTATTTTCTTCAATGTTTCTCATTCTAACACTTTTTATCGTAATGCACAGGGACGAAAGCTTGACACACGTGACTATGGAAACCACATTGGTATAAGGGACTGTTCTTACTTCATTCTTTCTGTATAATGATCAATTATACAAGTAAGCCATTCCACATTGTTGATTTTCTTGGACTCGGATGTCACGCAGGTAGCTATAATCTCCCACGTGGTAAGGTCAATTGCTGCTGTAATCACAAATGCACGACTGACTTCTGTTGTTGATTTGATTTGTTTGTTATTTCCTTCAATGTTTCTCATTCTAACACTTCTCATCGTATTGCACAGGGACGAAAGCTTGACACACGTGTCTATGGAAACCACTTTGGTATAAGGGACTGTTCTTATTCAATTCTTTTTGTTTAATGAACAATTATCCAAGTAAGCCGTTCCACATTGTTGATTTTCTTGGACTCGGATGTCACGCAGGTAGCTATAATCTCCCACGTGGTAAGGTCAATTGCTGCTGTAACCACAAATGCACGACTGACTTCTGTTGTTGATTTCATTCGTTTGTTATTTTCTTCAATGTTTCTCATTCTAACACTTTTCATCGTATTGCACAGGGACGAAAGCTTGACACACGTGTCTAAGGAAACCACTTTGGTATAAGGAACTGTTCTTACTTCATTCTTTCTGTATAATGATCAATTATCCAAGTAAGCCATTCCACATTGTTGATTTTCTTGGACTCGGATGTCACGCAGGTAGCTATAATCTCCCACGTGGTAAGGTCAATTGCTGCTTTAACCACAAATGCACGACTGACTTCTAATGTTGATTTCATTTGTTTGTTATTTCCTTCAATGTTTCTCATTCTAACACTTTTCATCGTATTGCACAGGGACGAAAGCTTGACACACGTGTCTATGGAAACCACATCGGTATAAGGGACTGTTCTTATTCCCTTCTTTCTGTATGATGATCAATTATCCAAGTAAGCCATTCCACATTGTTGATTTTCTTGGACTCGGATGACACGCAGGTAGCTATAATCTGTAACGTGGTGAGGTCAATTGCTGCTGTAACCACAAATGCACGACTGACTTCTGTTGTTGATTTCATTTGTTTGTTATTTCCTTCAATGTTTCTCATTCTAACACTTTTCATCGTATTGCACAGGGACGAAAGCTTGACACACGTGTCTAAGGATACGACTTTGGTATAAGGGACTGTTCTTATTCAATTCTTTTTGTTTAATGAACAATTATCCAAGTAAGCCGTTCCACATTGTTGATTTTCTTGGACTCGGATGTCACGCAGGTAGCTATAATCTCCCACGTGGTAAGGTCAATTGCTGCTGTAACCACAAATGCACGATTGACTTCTGTTGTTGATTTCATTCGTTTGTTATTTTCTTCAATGTTTCTCATTCTAACACTTTTCATCGTAATGCACAGGGACGAAAGCTTGACACACGTGACTATGGAAACCACATCGGTATAAGGGACTGTTCTTACTTCATTCTTTCTGTATAATGATCAATTATACAAGTAAGCCATTCCACATTGTTGATTTTCTTGGACTCGGATGTCACGCAGGTAGCTATAATCTCCCACGTGGTAAGGTCAATTGCTGCTGTAATCACAAATGCACGACTGACTTCTGTTGTTGATTTGATTTGTTTGTTATTTCCTTCAATGTTTCTCATTCTAACACTTCTCATCGTATTGCACAGGGACGAAAGCTTGACACACGTGTCTATGGAAACCACATTGGTATAAGGGACTGTTCTTATTCCCTTCTTTCTGTATAATGATCAATTATCCAAGTAAGCCATTCCACATTGTTGATTTTCTTGGACTCGGATGACACGCAGGTAGCTATTATCTTTTACGTGGTAAGGTCAAATGCTGCTGTAACCACAAATGCACGACTGACTTCTGTTGTTGATTTCATTTGTTTGTTATTTCCTTCTATGTTTCTCATTCTTACACTTTTCATCGTATTGCACAGGGACGAAAGCTTGACACGCGTGTCTAAGGAAACCACTTTGGTATAAGGGACTGTTCTCATTCCCTTCGTTTTGTTCAATCAACAATTCTCCAAGTAAGCCATTCCACATTGTTGATTTTCTTGGACTCGAATGTCACGCAGGTAGCTTTAATCTCCCACGTGGTAAGGTCAATTGCTGCTGTAACCACAAATGCACGACTGACTTCTGTTGTTGATTTCATTCGTTTGTTATTTTCTTCAATGTTTCTCATTCTAACACTTTTCATCGTATTGCACAGAGACGAAAGCTTGACACGCGTGTCTAAGGAAACCACTTTGGTATAAGGGACTGTTCTCATTCCCTTCGTTTTGTTCAATCAACAATTATCCAAGTAAGCCATTCCACATTGTTGATTTTCTTGGACTCGAATGTCACGCAGGTAGCTTTAATCTCCCACGTGGTAACGTCAATTGCTGCTGTAACCACAAATGCACGACTGAGTTCTGTTGTTGATTTCATTTGTTTGTTATTTCCTTCTATGTTTCTCATTCTTACACTTTTCATCGTATTGCACAGGGACGAAAGCTTGACACGCGTGTCTAAGGAAACCACTTTGGTATAAGGGACTGTTCTTATTCCCTTCGTTTTGTTTAATGAACAATTATCCAAGTAAGGCATTCCACATTGTTGATTTTCTTGGACTCGGATGTCACGCAGGTAGCTATAATCTCCCACGTGGTAAGGTCAATTGCTGCTGTAACCACAAATGCACGACTGACTTCTGTTGTTGATTTCATTTGTTTGTTATTTCCTTCTATGTTTCTCTTTCTAACACTTTTCGTCGTATTGCACAGGGACGAAAGCTTGACACGCGTGTCTAAGGAAACCACATTGGTATAAGGGACTGTTCTTATTCCCTTCTTTCTGTATAATGATCAATTATCCAAGTGAGCCATTCCACATTGTTGATTTTCTTGGACTCGGATGACACGCAGGTAGCTATTATCTTTTACGTGGTAAGGTCAATTGCTGCTGTAACCACAAATGCACGACTGACATCTGTTGTTGATTTCAGTTGTTTGTTATTTCCCCTTATGTTTCTCATTCTAACATTTTTCATCGTATTGCACAGGGACGAAAGCTTGACACACGTGTCTGAGGAAACCACTTTGGTATAAGGGACTGTACTTATTCCCTTCTTTTTGTTTAATGAACAATTATCCAAGTAAGCCGTTCCACATTGTTCATTTTCTTGGACTCGGATGTCACGCAGGTAGCTGTAATCTCCCACGTGGTAAGGTCAATCGCTGCTGTAACCACAAATGCACGACTGACTTCTGTTGTTGATTTCATTCGTTTGTTATTTTCTTCAATGTTTCTCATTCTAACACTTTTCATCGTATTGCACAGAGACGAAAGCTTGACACGCGTGTCTAAGGAAACCACTTTGGTATAAGGGACTGTTCTTATTCCCTTCTTTCTGTATAATGATCAATTATCCAAGTGAGCCATTCCACATTGTTGATTTTCTTGGACTCGGATGACACGCAGGTAGCTATTATCTTTTACGTGGTAAGGTCAATTGCTGCTGTAACCACAAATGCACGACTGACTTCTGTTGTTGATTTCATTCGTTTGTTATTTCCTTCAATGTTTCTCATTCTAACACTTTTCATCGTATTGCACAGGGACGAAAGCTTGACACACGTGTCTATGGAAACCACATCGGTATAAGGGACTGTTCTTATTCCCTTCTTTCTGTATGATGATCAATTATCCAAGTAAGCCATTCCACATTGTTGATTTTCTTGGACTCGGATGTCACGCAGGTAGCTATAATCTCCCACGTGGTAAGGTCAATTGCTGCTTTAACCACAAATGCACGACTGACTTCTAATGTTGATTTCATTTGTTTGTTATTTCCTTCAATGTTTCTCATTCTAACACTTTTCATCGTATTGCACAGGGACGAAAGCTTGACACACGTGTCTATGGAAACCACATCGGTATAAGGGACTGTTCTTATTCCCTTCTTTCTGTATGATGATCAATTATCCAAGTAAGCCATTCCACATTGTTGATTTTCTTGGACTCGGATGACACGCAGGTAGCTATAATCTGTAACGTGGTGAGGTCAATTGCTGCTGTAACCACAAATGCACGACTGACTTCTGTTGTTGATTTCATTTGTTTGTTATTTCCTTCGATGTTTCTCATTCTAACACTTTTCATCGTATTGCACAGGGACGAAAGCTTGACTCACGTGTCTAAGGATACGACTTTGGTATAAGGGACTGTTCTTATTCAATTCTTTTTGTTTAATGAACAATTATCCAAGTAAGCCGTTCCACATTGTTGATTTTCTTGGACTCGGATGTCACGCAGGTAGCTATAATCTCCAACGTGGTAAGGTCAATTGCTGCTGTAATCACAAATGCACGACTGACTTCTGTTGTTGATTTGATTTGTTTGTTATTTCCTTCAATGTTTCTCATTCTAACACTTCTCATCGTATTGCACAGGGACGAAAGCTTGACACACGTGTCTATGGAAACCACATTGGTATAAGGGACTGTTCTTATTCCCTTCTTTCTGTATAATGATCAATTATCCAAGTAAGCCATTCCACATTGTTGATTTTCTTGGACTCGGATGACACGCAGGTAGCTATTATCTTTTACGTGGTAAGGTCAAATGCTGCTGTAACCACAAATGCACGACTGACTTCTGTTGTTGATTTCATTTGTTTGTTATTTCCTTCTATGTTTCTCATTCTTACACTTTTCATCGTATTGCACAGGGACGAAAGCTTGACACGCGTGTCTAAGGAAACCACTTTGGTATAAGGGACTGTTCTCATTCCCTTCGTTTTGTTCAATCAACAATTCTCCAAGTAAGCCATTCCACATTGTTGATTTTCTTGGACTCGAATGTCACGCAGGTAGCTTTAATCTCCCACGTGGTAAGGTCAATTGCTGCTGTAACCACAAATGCACGACTGACTTCTGTTGTTGATTTCATTCGTTTGTTATTTTCTTCAATGTTTCTCATTCTAACACTTTTCATCGTATTGCACAGAGACGAAAGCTTGACACGCGTGTCTAAGGAAACCACTTTGGTATAAGGGACTGTTCTTATTCCCTTCTTTCTGTATAATGATCAATTATCCAAGTGAGCCATTCCACATTGTTGATTTTCTTGGACTCGGATGACACGCAGGTAGCTATTATCTTTTACGTGGTAAGGTCAATTGCTGCTGTAACCACAAATGCACGACTGACTTCTGTTGTTGATTTCATTCGTTTGTTATTTTCTTCAATGTTTCTCATTCTAACACTTTTCATCGTATTGCACAGGGACGAAAGCTTGACACGCGTGTCTGAGGAAACCACTTTGGTATAAGGGACTGTACTTATTCCCTTCTTTTTGTTTAATGAACAATTATCCAAATAAGCCATTCCACATTGTTGATTTTCTTGGACTCGGATGTCGCGCAGGTAGCTATAATCTCCCACGTGGTAAGGTCAATTGCTGCTGTAACCACAAATGCACGACTGACTTCTGTTGTTGATTTCATTCGTTTGTTATTTTCTTCAATGTTTCTCATTCTAACACTTTTCATCGTATTGCACAGGGACGAAAGCTTGACACGCGTGTCTGAGGAAACCACTTTGGTATAAGGGACTGTACTTATTCCCTTCTTTTTGTTTAATGAACAATTATCCAAATAAGCCATTCCACATTGTTGATTTTCTTGGACTCGGATGTCACGCAGGTAGCTATAATCTCCCACGTGGTAAGGTCAATTGCTGCTGTAACCACAAATGCACGACTGACTTCTGTTGTTGATTTCATTTGTTTGTTATTTCCTTCAATGTTTCTCATTCTAACACTTTTCATCGTATTGCACAGGGACGAAAGCTTGACACGCGTGTCTAAGGAAACCACTTTGGTATAAGGGACTGTTCTTATTCCCTTCTTTTTGTTTAATGAACAATTATCCAAGTAAGCCATTCCACATTGTTCATTTTCTTGGACTCGGATGTCACGCAGGTAGCTGTAATCTCCCACGTGGTAAGGTCAATCGCTGCTGTAACCACAAATGCACGACTGACTTCTGTTGTTGATTTCATTCGTTTGTTATTTTCTTCAATGTTTCTCATTCTAACACTTTTCATCGTATTGCACAGAGACGATAGCTTGACACGCGTGTCTAAGGAAACCACTTTGGTATAAGGGACTGTTCTTATTCCCTTCTTTTTGTTTAATGAACAATTATCCAAATAAGCCATTCCACATTGTTGATTTTCTTGGACTCGGATGTCACGCAGGTAGCTATAATCTCCCACGTGGTAAGGTCAATTGCTGCTGTAACCACAAATGCACGACTGACTTCTGTTGTTGATTTCATTCGTTTGTTATTTTCTTCAATGTTTCTCATTCTAACACTTTTCATCGTATTGCACAGGGACGAAAGCTTGACACACGTGTCTAAGGAAACCACTTTGGTATAAGGAAATGTTCTTACTTCATTCTTTCTGTATAATGATCAATTATCCAAGTAAGCCATTCCACATTGTTGATTTTCTTGGACTCGGATGTCACGCAGGTAGCTATAATCTCCCACGTGGTAAGGTCAATTGCTGCTTTAACCACAAATGCACGACTGACTTCTAATGTTGATTTCATTTGTTTGTTATTTCCTTCAATGTTTCTCATTCTAACACTTTTCATCGTATTGCACAGGGACGAAAGCTTGACACACGTGTCTATGGAAACCACATCGGTATAAGGGACTGTTCTTATTCCCTTCTTTCTGTATGATGATCAATTATCCAAGTAAGCCATTCCACATTGTTGATTTTCTTGGACTCGGATGACACGCAGGTAGCTATAATCTGTAACGTGGTGAGGTCAATTGCTGCTGTAACCACAAATGCACGACTGACTTCTGTTGTTGATTTCATTTGTTTGTTATTTCCTTCAATGTTTCTCATTCTATCACTTTTCATCGTATTGCACAGGGACGAAAGCTTGACACACGTGTCTAAGGATACGACTTTGGTATAAGGGACTGTTCTTATTCAATTCTTTTTGTTTAATGAACAATTATCCAAGTAAGCCGTTCCACATTGTTGATTTTCTTGGACTCGGATGTCACGCAGGTAGCTATAATCTCCCACGTGGTAAGGTCAATTGCTGCTGTAACCACAAATGCACAACTGACTTCAGTTGTTGATTTCATTTTTTTGTTATTTCCTTCAATGTTTCTCATTCTAACACTTCTCATCGTATTGCACAGGGACGAAAGCTTGACACACGTGTCTAAGGAAACCACTTCGGTATAAGGGACTGTTCTTATTCCCTTCTTTTTGTTTAATGAACAATTATCGAAGTAAGCCGTTCCACATTGTTGATTTTCTTGGACTCGGATGTCACGCAGGTAGCTATAAGCTCCCACGTGGTAAGGTCAATTGCTGCTGTAACCACAAATGCACGACTGACTTCTGTTGTTGATTTCATTTGTTTGTTATTTCCTTCAATGTTTCTCATTCTAACACTTCTCATCGTATTGCACAGGGACGAAAGCTTGACACACGTGTCTAAGGGAACAACTTTGGTATAAGGGACTGTTCTAATTTTTTTTTTTTTTTTAACAACAATTATCCAAGTAGGCTATTCCACATTGTTGATTTTCTTGGACTCGGATGTCACGCAGGTAGCTATAATCTCCCACGTGGGAAGGTCAATTGCTGCTGTAACCACAAATGCACGACTGACTTCTAATGTTGATTTCATTTGTTTGTTATTTTCTTCAATGTTTCTCATTCTAACACTTCTCATCTTATTGCACAGGGACCAAAGCTTGGCACACGTGTCTAAGGAAACCACTTTGGTATGAGGGACTGTTTTTATTCCCTTCTTTTTGTTCAATCAACAATTATCCAAGTAAGCCATTCCACATTGTTGATTTTCTTGGACTCGAATGTCACGCAGGTAGCTATTATCTCCCACGTGGTAAGGTCAATTGCTGCTGTAACCACAAATGCACGACTGACTTCTGTTGTTGATTTCATTTGTTTGTTATTTCCTTCTATGTTTCTCATTCGAACACATTTCATCGTATTGCACAGGGACGAAAGCTTGACACACGTGTCTAAGGAAACCACTTTGGTATAAGGGACTGTTCTTATTCTCTTTTTTTGTTTAATCAACAATTATCCAAGTAGGCCATTCCACATTGTTGATTATCTTGGACTCGGATGTCACGAAGGTAGCTATAATCTCCCACGTGGTAAGGTCAATTAATGCTGTAACCACAAATGCACGACTGACTTCTAATGTTGATTTCATTTGTTTGTTATTTCCTTCAATGTTTCTCATTCTAACACTTCTCATCGTATTGCACAGGGACGATAGCTTGACACACGTGTCTAAGGAAACCACTTTGGTATAAGGGACTGTTCTTATTCCCTTCTTTTTGTTCAATCAACAATTATCCAAGTAAGCCATTCCACATTGTTGATTTTCTTGGACTCGGATGTCACGCAGGTAGCTATAAGCTCCCACGTGGTAAGGACAATTGCTGCTGTAACCACAAATGCACGACTGACTTCTGTTGTTGATTTCATTTGTTTGTTATTTCCTTCAATGTTTCTCATTCTAACACTTCTCATCGTATTGCACAGGGACGAAAGCTTGACACACGTGTCTAAGGGAACAACTTTGGTATAAGGGACTGTTCTTATTTTTTTTTTTTTGTTCAATCAACAATTATCCAAGTAGGCTATTCCACATTGTTGATTTTCTTGGACTCGGATGTCACGCAGGTAGCTATAATCTCCCACGTGGTAAGGTCAATTGCTGCTGTAACCACAAATGCACGACTGACTTCTAATGTTGATTTCATTTGTTTGTTATTTCCTTCAATGTTTCTCATTCTAACACTTCTCATCTTATTGCACAGGGACGAAAGCTTGGCACACGTGTCTAAGGAAACCACTTTGGTATGAGGGACTGTTTTTATTCCCTTCTTTTTGTTCAATCAACAATTATCCAAGTAAGCCATTCCACATTGTTGATTTTCTTGGACTCGAATGTCACGCAGGTAGCTATTATCTCCCACGTGGTAAGGTCAATTGCTGCTGTAACCACAAATGCACGACTGACTTCTGTTGTTGATTTCATTTGTTTGTTATTTCCTTCTATGTTTCTCATTCTAACACATTTCATCGTATTGCACAGGGACGAAAGCTTGACACACGTGTCTAAGGAAACCACTTTGGTATAAGGGACTGTTGTTATTCTCTTTTTTTGTTTAATCAACAATTATCCAAGTAGGCCATTCCACATTGTTGATTATCTTGGACTCGGATGTCACGAAGGTAGCTATAATCTCCCACGTGGTAAGGTCAATTGCTGCTGTAACCACAAATGCACGACTGACTTCTAATGTTGATTTCATTTGTTTGTTATTTCCTTCAATGTTTCTCATTCTAACACTTCTCATCTTATTGCACAGGGACGAAAGCTTGGCACACGTGTCTAAGGAAACCACTTTGGTATGAGGGACTGTTTTTATTCCCTTCTTTTTGTTCAATCAACAATTATCCAAGTAAGCCATTCCACATTGTTGATTTTCTTGGACTCGAATGTCACGCAGGTAGCTATTATCTCCCACGTGGTAAGGTCAATTGCTGCTGTAACCACAAATGCACGACTGACTTCTGTTGTTGATTTCATTTGTTTGTTATTTCCTTCTATGTTTCTCATTCTAACACATTTCATCGTATTGCACAGGGACGAAAGCTTGACACGCGTGTCTAAGGAAACCACTTTGGTATAAGGGACTGTTCTTATTCCCTTCTTTCTGTATAATGATCAATTATCCAAGTGAGCCATTCCACATTGTTGATTTTCTTGGACTCGGATGACACGCAGGTAGCTATTATCTTTTACGTGGTAAGGTCAATTGCTGCTGTAACCACAAATGCACGACTGACTTCTGTTGTTGATTTCATTCGTTTGTTATTTTCTTCAATGTTTCTCATTCTAACACTTTTCATCGTATTGCACAGGGACGAAAGCTTGACACGCGTGTCTGAGGAAACCACTTTGGTATAAGGGACTGTACTTATTCCCTTCTTTTTGTTTAATGAACAATTATCCAAATAAGCCATTCCACATTGTTGATTTTCTTGGACTCGGATGTCGCGCAGGTAGCTATAATCTCCCACGTGGTAAGGTCAATTGCTGCTGTAACCACAAATGCACGACTGACTTCTGTTGTTGATTTCATTCGTTTGTTATTTTCTTCAATGTTTCTCATTCTAACACTTTTCATCGTATTGCACAGGGACGAAAGCTTGACACGCGTGTCTGAGGAAACCACTTTGGTATAAGGGACTGTACTTATTCCCTTCTTTTTGTTTAATGAACAATTATCCAAATAAGCCATTCCACATTGTTGATTTTCTTGGACTCGGATGTCACGCAGGTAGCTATAATCTCCCACGTGGTAAGGTCAATTGCTGCTGTAACCACAAATGCACGACTGACTTCTGTTGTTGATTTCATTTGTTTGTTATTTCCTTCAATGTTTCTCATTCTAACACTTTTCATCGTATTGCACAGGGACGAAAGCTTGACACGCGTGTCTAAGGAAACCACTTTGGTATAAGGGACTGTTCTTATTCCCTTCTTTTTGTTTAATGAACAATTATCCAAGTAAGCCATTCCACATTGTTCATTTTCTTGGACTCGGATGTCACGCAGGTAGCTGTAATCTCCCACGTGGTAAGGTCAATCGCTGCTGTAACCACAAATGCACGACTGACTTCTGTTGTTGATTTCATTCGTTTGTTATTTTCTTCAATGTTTCTCATTCTAACACTTTTCATCGTATTGCACAGAGACGATAGCTTGACACGCGTGTCTAAGGAAACCACTTTGGTATAAGGGACTGTTCTTATTCCCTTCTTTTTGTTTAATGAACAATTATCCAAATAAGCCATTCCACATTGTTGATTTTCTTGGACTCGGATGTCACGCAGGTAGCTATAATCTCCCACGTGGTAAGGTCAATTGCTGCTGTAACCACAAATGCACGACTGACTTCTGTTGTTGATTTCATTCGTTTGTTATTTTCTTCAATGTTTCTCATTCTAACACTTTTCATCGTATTGCACAGGGACGAAAGCTTGACACACGTGTCTAAGGAAACCACTTTGGTATAAGGAAATGTTCTTACTTCATTCTTTCTGTATAATGATCAATTATCCAAGTAAGCCATTCCACATTGTTGATTTTCTTGGACTCGGATGTCACGCAGGTAGCTATAATCTCCCACGTGGTAAGGTCAATTGCTGCTTTAACCACAAATGCACGACTGACTTCTAATGTTGATTTCATTTGTTTGTTATTTCCTTCAATGTTTCTCATTCTAACACTTTTCATCGTATTGCACAGGGACGAAAGCTTGACACACGTGTCTATGGAAACCACATCGGTATAAGGGACTGTTCTTATTCCCTTCTTTCTGTATGATGATCAATTATCCAAGTAAGCCATTCCACATTGTTGATTTTCTTGGACTCGGATGACACGCAGGTAGCTATAATCTGTAACGTGGTGAGGTCAATTGCTGCTGTAACCACAAATGCACGACTGACTTCTGTTGTTGATTTCATTTGTTTGTTATTTCCTTCAATGTTTCTCATTCTATCACTTTTCATCGTATTGCACAGGGACGAAAGCTTGACACACGTGTCTAAGGATACGACTTTGGTATAAGGGACTGTTCTTATTCAATTCTTTTTGTTTAATGAACAATTATCCAAGTAAGCCGTTCCACATTGTTGATTTTCTTGGACTCGGATGTCACGCAGGTAGCTATAATCTCCCACGTGGTAAGGTCAATTGCTGCTGTAACCACAAATGCACAACTGACTTCAGTTGTTGATTTCATTTTTTTGTTATTTCCTTCAATGTTTCTCATTCTAACACTTCTCATCGTATTGCACAGGGACGAAAGCTTGACACACGTGTCTAAGGAAACCACTTCGGTATAAGGGACTGTTCTTATTCCCTTCTTTTTGTTTAATGAACAATTATCGAAGTAAGCCGTTCCACATTGTTGATTTTCTTGGACTCGGATGTCACGCAGGTAGCTATAAGCTCCCACGTGGTAAGGTCAATTGCTGCTGTAACCACAAATGCACGACTGACTTCTGTTGTTGATTTCATTTGTTTGTTATTTCCTTCAATGTTTCTCATTCTAACACTTCTCATCGTATTGCACAGGGACGAAAGCTTGACACACGTGTCTAAGGGAACAACTTTGGTATAAGGGACTGTTCTAATTTTTTTTTTTTTTTTAACAACAATTATCCAAGTAGGCTATTCCACATTGTTGATTTTCTTGGACTCGGATGTCACGCAGGTAGCTATAATCTCCCACGTGGGAAGGTCAATTGCTGCTGTAACCACAAATGCACGACTGACTTCTAATGTTGATTTCATTTGTTTGTTATTTTCTTCAATGTTTCTCATTCTAACACTTCTCATCTTATTGCACAGGGACGAAAGCTTGGCACACGTGTCTAAGGAAACCACTTTGGTATGAGGGACTGTTTTTATTCCCTTCTTTTTGTTCAATCAACAATTATCCAAGTAAGCCATTCCACATTGTTGATTTTCTTGGACTCGAATGTCACGCAGGTAGCTATTATCTCCCACGTGGTAAGGTCAATTGCTGCTGTAACCACAAATGCACGACTGACTTCTGTTGTTGATTTCATTTGTTTGTTATTTCCTTCTATGTTTCTCATTCGAACACATTTCATCGTATTGCACAGGGACGAAAGCTTGACACACGTGTCTAAGGAAACCACTTTGGTATAAGGGACTGTTCTTATTCTCTTTTTTTGTTTAATCAACAATTATCCAAGTAGGCCATTCCACATTGTTGATTATCTTGGACTCGGATGTCACGAAGGTAGCTATAATCTCCCACGTGGTAAGGTCAATTGCTGCTGTAACCACAAATGCACGACTGACTTCTAATGTTGATTTCATTTGTTTGTTATTTCCTTCAATGTTTCTCATTCTAACACTTCTCATCGTATTGCACAGGGACGATAGCTTGACACACGTGTCTAAGGAAACCACTTTGGTATAAGGGACTGTTCTTATTCCCTTCTTTTTGTTCAATCAACAATTATCCAAGTAAGCCATTCCACATTGTTGATTTTCTTGGACTCGGATGTCACGCAGGTAGCTATAAGCTCCCACGTGGTAAGGACAATTGCTGCTGTAACCACAAATGCACGACTGACTTCTGTTGTTGATTTCATTTGTTTGTTATTTCCTTCAATGTTTCTCATTCTAACACTTCTCATCGTATTGCACAGGGACGAAAGCTTGACACACGTGTCTAAGGGAACAACTTTGGTATAAGGGACTGTTCTTATTTTTTTTTTTGTTCAATCAACAATTATCCAAGTAGGCTATTCCACATTGTTGATTTTCTTGGACTCGGATGTCACGCAGGTAGCTATAATCTCCCACGTGGTAAGGTCAATTGCTGCTGTAACCACAAATGCACGACTGACTTCTAATGTTGATTTCATTTGTTTGTTATTTCCTTCAATGTTTCTCATTCTAACACTTCTCATCTTATTGCACAGGGACGAAAGCTTGGCACACGTGTCTAAGGAAACCACTTTGGTATGAGGGACTGTTTTTATTCCCTTCTTTTTGTTCAATCAACAATTATCCAAGTAAGCCATTCCACATTGTTGATTTTCTTGGACTCGAATGTCACGCAGGTAGCTATTATCTCCCACGTGGTAAGGTCAATTGCTGCTGTAACCACAAATGCACGACTGACTTCTGTTGTTGATTTCATTTGTTTGTTATTTCCTTCTATGTTTCTCATTCTAACACATTTCATCGTATTGATCAGGGACGAAAGCTTGACACACGTGTCTAAGGAAACCACTTTGGTATAAGGGACTGTTGTTATTCTCTTTTTTTGTTTAATCAACAATTATCCAAGTAGGCCATTCCACATTGTTGATTATCTTGGACTCGGATGTCACGAAGGTAGCTATAATCTCCCACGTGGTAAGGTCAATTGCTGCTGTAACCACAAATGCACGACTGACTTCTAATGTTGATTTCATTTGTTTGTTATTTCCTTCAATGTTTCTCATTCTAACACTTCTCATCGTATTGCACAGGGACGAAAGCTTGACACACGTGTCTAAGGAAACCACTTTGGTATAAGGGACTGTTCTTATTTTTTTTTTGTTTAATCAACACTTATCCAAGTAGGCCATTCCACATTGTTGATTTTCTTGGACTCGGATGTCACGCAGGTAGCTATAATCTCCCACGTGGTAAGGTCAATTGCTGCTGTAACCACAAATGCACGACTGACTTCTGTTGTTGATTTCATTTGTTTGTTATTTCCTTCAATGTTTCTCATTCTTACACTTCTCATCGTATTGCACAGGGACGAAAGCTTGACACACGTGTCTAAGGGAACTACTTTGGTATAAGGGACTGTTCTTATTTTTTTTTTGTTCAATCAACAATTATCCAAGTAGGCTATTCCACATTGTTGTATTTCTTGGACTCGGATGTCACGCAGGTAGCTATAATCTCCCACGTGGTAAGGTCAATTGCTGCTGTAACCACAAATGCACGACTGACTTCTAATGTTGATTTCATTTGTTTGTTATTTTCTTCAATGTTTCTCATTCTAACACTTCTCATCTTATTGCACAGGGACGAAAGCTTGGCACACGTGTCTAAGGAAACCACTTTGGTATGAGGGACTGTTTTTATTCCCTTCTTTTTGTTCAATCAACAATTATCCAAGTAAGCCATTCCACATTGTTGATTTTCTTGGACTCGAATGTCACGCAGGTAGCTATTATCTCCCACGTGGTAAGGTCAATTGCTGCTGTAACCACAAATGCACTACTGACTTCTGTTGTTGATTTCATTTGTTTGTTATTTCCTTCTATGTTTCTCATTCTAACACATTTCATCGTATTGCACAGGGACGAAAGCTTGACACACGTGTCTAAGGAAACCACTTTGGTACAAGGGACTGTTCTTATTCTCTTTTTTTGTTTAATCAACAATTATCCAAGTAGGCCATTCCACATTGTTGATTATCTTGGACTCGGATGTCACGAAGGTAGCTATAATCTCCCACGTGGTAAGGTCAATTGCTGCTGTAACCACAAATGCACGACTGACTTCTAATGTTGATTTCATTTGTTTGTTATTTCCTTCAATGTTTCTCATTCTAACACTTCTCATCGTATTGCACAGGGACGAAAGCTTGACACACGTGTCTAAGGAAACCACTTTGGTATAAGGGACTGTTCTTATTCCCTTCTTTTTGTTCAATCAACAATTATCCAAGTAAGCCATTCCACATTGTTGATTTTCTTGGACTCGGATGTCACGCAGGTAGCTATAAGCTCCCACGTGGTAAGGTCAATTGCTGCTGTAACCACAAATGCACGACTGACTTCTGTTGTTGATTTCATTTGTTTGTTATTTCCTTCAATGTTTCTCATTCTAACACTTCTCATCGTATTGCACAGGGACGAAAGCTTGACACACGTGTCTAAGGGAACAACTTTGGTATAAGGGACTGTTCTTATTTTTTTTTTGTTCAATCAACAATTATCCAAGTAGGCTATTCCACATTGTTGATTTTCTTGGACTCGGATGTCACGCAGGTAGCTATAATCTCCCACGTGGTAAGGTCAATTGCTGCTGTAACCACAAATGCACGACTGACTTCTAATGTTGATTTCATTTGTTTGTTATTTCCTTCAATGTTTCTCATTCTAACACTTCTCATCTTATTGCACAGGGACGAAAGCTTGGCACACGTGTCTAAAAAAACCACTTTGGTATGAGGGACTGTTTTTATTCCCTTCTTTTTGTTCAATCAACAATTATCCAAGTAAGCCATTCCACATTGTTGATTTTCTTGGACTCGAATGTCACGCAGGTAGCTATTATCTCCCACGTGGTAAGGTCAATTGCTGCTGTAACCACAAATGCACGACTGACTTCTGTTGTTGATTTCATTTGTTTGTTATTTCCTTCTATGTTTCTCATTCTAACACATTTCATCGTATTGCACAGGGACGAAAGCTTGACACACGTGTCTGAGGAAACCACTTTGGTATAAGGGACTGTTGTTATTCTCTTTTTTTGTTTAATCAACAATTATCCAAGCAGGCCATTCCACATTGTTGATTATCTTGGACTCGGATGTCACGAAGGTAGCTATAATCTCCCACGTGGTAAGGTCAATTGCTGCTGTAACCACAAATGCACGACTGACTTCTAATGTTGATTTCATTTGTTTGTTATTTCCTTCAATGTTTCTCATTCTAACACTTCTCATCGTATTGCACAGGGACGAAAGCTTGACACACGTGTCTAAGGAAACCACTTTGGTATAAGGGACTGTTCTTATTCCCTTCTTTTTGTTCAATCAACAATTATCCAAGTGAGCAATTCCACATTGTTGATTTTCTTGGACTCGAATGTCACGCAGGTAGCTATAATCTCCCACGTGGTAAGGTCAATTGCTGCTGTAACCACAAATGCACGACTGACTTCTGTTGTTGATTTCATTTGTTTGTTATTTCTTTCTATGTTTCTCATTCTAACACTTTTCATCGTATTGCACAGGGACGAAAGCTTGACACGCGTGTCTAAGGAAACCACTTTGGTATAAGGGACTGTTCTTATTCCCTTCGTTTTGTTTAATGAACAATTATCCAAGTAAGCCATTCCACATTGTTGATTTTCTTGGACTCGGATGTCACGCAGGTAGCTATAATCTCCCACGTGGTAAGGTCAATTTCTGCTGTAACCACAAATGCACGACTGACTTCTGTTGTTGATTTCATTTGTTTGTTATTTCCTTCTATGTTTCTCATTCTAACACTTTTCATCGTATTGCACACGAAAGCTTGACACAGGTGTCTAAGGAAACCACTTTGGTATAAGGGACTGTTCTTATTCCCTTCTTTTTGTTTAATGAACAATTATCCGAGTAAGCCATTCCACATTGTTGATTATCTTGGACTCGGATGTCACGCAGGTAGCTATAATCTCCCACGTGGTAAGGTCAATTGCTGCTGTAACCACAAATGCACGACTGACTTCTAATGTTGATTTCATTTGTTTGTTATTTCCTTCAATGTTTCTCATTCTAACACTTTTCATCGTATTGCACAGGGACGAAAGCTTGACACGCGTGTCTAAGGAAACCACTTTGGTATAAGGGACTGTTCTTATTCCCTTCGTTTTGTTTAATGAACAATTATCCAAGTAAGCCATTCCACATTGTTGATTTTCTTGGACTCGGATGTCACGCAGGTAGCTATAATCTCCCACGTGGTAAGGTCAATTGCTGCTGTAACCACAAATGCACTACTGACTTCTGTTGTTGATTTCATTTGTTTGTTATTTCCTTCTATGTTTCTCATTCTAACACTTTTCATCGTATTGCACAGGAACGAAAGCTTGACACAGGTGTCTAAGGAAACCACTTTGGTATAAGGGACTGTTCTTATTCCCTTCTTTTTGTTTAATGAACAATTATCCGAGTAAGCCATTCCACATTGTTGATTTTCTTGGACTCGGATGTCACGCAGGTAGCTATAATCTCCCACGTGGTAAGGTCAATTGCTGCTGTAACCACAAATGCACGACTGACTTCTAATGTTGATTTCATTTGTTTGTTATTTCCTTCAATGTTTCTCATTCTAACACTTTTCATCGTATTGCACAGGAACGAAAGCTTGACACAGGTGTCTAAGGAAACCACTTTGGTATAAGGGACTGTTCTTATTCCCTTCGTTTTGTTTAATGAACAATTATCCAAGTAAGCCATTCCACATTGTTGATTTTCTTGGACTCGGATGTCACGCAGGTAGCTATAAGCTCCCACGTGGTAAGGTCAATTGCTGCTGTAACCACAAATGCACGACTGACTTCTGTTGTTGATTTCATTTGTTTGTTATTTCCTTCAATGTTTCTCATTCTAACACTTCTCATCGTATTGCACAGGGACGAAAGCTTGACACACGTGTCTAAGGGAACAACTTTGGTATAAGGGACTGTTCTTATTTTTTTTTTTTTTAATCAACACTTATCCAAGTAGGCCATTCCACATTGTTGATTTTCTTGGACTCGGATGTCACGCAGGTAGCTATAAGCTCCCACGTGGTAAGGTCAATTGCTGCTGTAACCACAAATGCACGACTGACTTCTGTTGTTGATTTCATTTGTTTGTTATTTCCTTCAATGTTTCTCATTCTAACACTTCTCATCGTATTGCACAGGGACGAAAGCTTGACACACGTGTCTAAGGAAACCACTTCGGTATAAGGGACTGTTCTTATTTTTTTTTTTGTTTAATCAACACTTATCCAAGTAGGCCATTCCACATTGTTGATTTTCTTGGACTCGGATGTCACGCAGGTAGCTATAATCTCCCACGTGGTAAGGTCAATTGCTGCTGTAACCACAAATGCACGACTGACTTCTAATGTTGATTTCATTTGTTTGTTATTTCCTTCAATGTTTCTCATTCTAACACTTCTCATCGTATTGCACAGGGAAGAAAGCTTGACACACGTGTCTAAGGAAACCACTTCGGTATAAGGGACTGTTCTTATTCCCTTCTTTTTGTTTAATGAACAATTATCCAAGTAAGCCATTCCACATTGTTGATTTTCTTGGACTCGGATGTCACGCAGGTAGCTATAAGCTCCCACGTGGTAAGGTCAATTGCTGCTGTAACCACAAATGCACGACTGACTTCTGTTGTTGATTTCATTTGTTTGTTATTTCCTTCAATGTTTCTTCTCATCGTATTGCACAGGGACGAAAGCTTGGCACACGTGTCTAAGGAAACCACTTTGGTATGAGGGACTGTTTTTATTCCCTTCTTTTTGTTCAATCAACAATTATCCAAGTAAGCCATTCCACATTGTTGATTTTCTTGGACTCGAATGTCACGCAGGTAGCTATTATCTCCCACGTGGTAAGGTCAATTGCTGCTGTAACCACAAATGCACGACTGACTTCTGTTGTTGATTTCATTTGTTTGTTATTTCCTTCTATGTTTCTCATTCTAACACATTTCATCGTATTGCACAGGGACGAAAGCTTGACACACGTGTCTAAGGAAACCACTTTGGTATAAGGGACTGTTCTTATTCTCTTTTTTTGTTTAATCAACAATTATCCAAGTAGGCCATTCCACATTGTTGATTATCTTGGACTCGGATGTCACGAAGGTAGCTATAATCTCCCACGTGGTAAGGTCAATTGCTGCTGTAACCACAAATGCACGACTGACTTCTACTGTTGATTTCATTTGTTTGTTATTTTCTTCAATGTTTCTCATTCTAACACTTCTCATCTTATTGCACAGGGACGAAAGCTTGACACACGTGTCTAAGGAAACCACTTTGGTATAAGGGACTGTTCTTATTCCCTTCTTTTTGTTCAATCAACAATTATCCAAGTAGGCTATTCCACATTATTGATTTTCTTGGACTCGGATGTCACGCAGGTAGCTATAATCTCCCACGTGGTAAGGTCAATTGCTGCTGTAACCACAAATGCACGACTGACTTCTAATGTTGATTTCATTTGTTTGTTATTTCCTTCAATGTTTCTCATTCTAACACTTCTCATCTTATTGCACAGGGACGAAAGCTTGGCACACGTGTCTAAAAAAACCACTTTGGTATGAGGGACTGTTTTTATTCCCTTCTTTTTGTTCAATCAACAATTATCCAAGTAAGCCATTCCACATTGTTGATTTTCTTGGACTCGAATGTCACACAGGTAGCTATTATCTCCCACGTGGTAAGGTCAATTGCTGCTGTAACCACAAATGCACGACTGACTTCTGTTGTTGATTTCATTTGTTTGTTATTTCCTTCTATGTTTCTCATTCTAACACATTTCATCGTATTGCACAGGGACGAAAGCTTGACACACGTGTCTAAGGAAACCACTTTGGTATAAGGGACTGTTGTTATTCTCTTTTTTTGTTTAATCAACAATTATCCAAGTAGGCCATTCCACATTGTTGATTATCTTGGACTCGGATGTCACGAAGGTAGCTATAATCTCCCACGTGGTAAGGTCAATTGCTGCTGTAACCACAAATGCACGACTGACTTCTAATGTTGATTTCATTTGTTTGTTATTTCCTTCAATGTTTCTCATTCTAACACTTCTCATCGTATTGCACAGGGACGAAAGCTTGACACACGTGTCTAAGGAAACCACTTTGGTATAAGGGACTGTTCTTATTCCCTTCTTTTTGTTCAATCAACAATTATCCAAGTGAGCAATTCCACATTGTTGATTTTCTTGGACTCGAATGTCACGCAGGTAGCTATAATCTCCCACGTGGTAAGGTCAATTGCTGCTGTAACCACAAATGCACGACTGACTTCTATTGTTGATTTCATTTGTTTGTTATTTCTTTCTATGTTTCTCATTCTAACACTTTTCATCGTATTGCACAGGGACGAAAGCTTGACACGCGTGTCTAAGGAAACCACTTTGGTATAAGGGACTGTTCTTATTCCCTTCGTTTTGTTTAATGAACAATTATCCAAGTAAGCCATTCCACATTGTTGATTTTCTTGGACTCGGATGTCACGCAGGTAGCTATAATCTCCCACGTGGTAAGGTCAATTTCTGCTGTAACCACAAATGCACGACTGACTTCTGTTGTTGATTTCATTTGTTTGTTATTTCCTTCTATGTTTCTCATTCTAACACTTTTCATCGTATTGCACAGGAACGAAAGCTTGACACAGGTGTCTAAGGAAACCACTTTGGTATAAGGGACTGTTCTTATTCCCTTCTTTTTGTTTAATGAACAATTATCCGAGTAAGCCATTCCACATTGTTGATTATCTTGGACTCGGATGTCACGCAGGTAGCTATAATCTCCCACGTGGTAAGGTCAATTGCTGCTGTAACCACAAATGCACGACTGACTTCTAATGTTGATTTCATTTGTTTGTTATTTCCTTCAATGTTTCTCATTCTAACACTTTTCATCGTATTGCACAGGGACGAAAGCTTGACACGCGTGTCTAAGGAAACCACTTTGGTATAAGGGACTGTTCTTATTCCCTTCGTTTTGTTTAATGAACAATTATCCAAGTAAGCCATTCCACATTGTTGATTTTCTTGGACTCGGATGTCACGCAGGTAGCTATAATCTCCCACGTGGTAAGGTCAATTGCTGCTGTAACCACAAATGCACTACTGACTTCTGTTGTTGATTTCATTTGTTTGTTATTTCCTTCTATGTTTCTCATTCTAACACTTTTCATCGTATTGCACAGGAACGAAAGCTTGACACAGGTGTCTAAGGAAACCACTTTGGTATAAGGGACTGTTCTTATTCCCTTCTTTTTGTTTAATGAACAATTATCCGAGTAAGCCATTCCACATTGTTGATTATCTTGGACTCGGATGTCACGCAGGTAGCTATAAGCTCCCACGTGGTAAGGTCAATTGCTGCTGTAACCACAAATGCACGACTGACTTCTGTTGTTGATTTCATTTGTTTGTTATTTCCTTCAATGTTTCTCATTCTAACACTTCTCATCGTATTGCACAGGGACGAAAGCTTGACACACGTGTCTAAGGGAACAACTTTGGTATAAGGGACTGTTCTTATTTTTTTTTTTTTTAATCAACACTTATCCAAGTAGGCCATTCCACATTGTTGATTTTCTTGGACTCGGATGTCACGCAGGTAGCTATAAGCTCCCACGTGGTAAGGTCAATTGCTGCTGTAACCACAAATGCACGACTGACTTCTGTTGTTGATTTCATTTGTTTGTTATTTCCTTCAATGTTTCTCATTCTAACACTTCTCATCGTATTGCACAGGGACGAAAGCTTGACACACGTGTCTAAGGAAACCACTTTGGTATAAGGGACTGTTCTTATTTTTTTTTTGTTTAATCAACACTTATCCAAGTAGGCCATTCCACATTGTTGATTTTCTTGGACTCGGATGTCACGCAGGTAGCTATAATCTCCCACGTGGTAAGGTCAATTGCTGCTGTAACCACAAATGCACGACTGACTTCTAATGTTGATTTCATTTGTTTGTTATTTCCTTCAATGTTTCTCATTCTAACACTTCTCATCGTATTGCACAGGGACGAAAGCTTGACACACGTGTCTAAGGAAACCACTTCGGTATAAGGGACTGTTCTTATTCCCTTCTTTTTGTTTAATGAACAATTATCCAAGTAAGCCATTCCACATTGTTGATTTTCTTGGACTCGGATGTCACGCAGGTAGCTATAAGCTCCCACGTGGTAAGGTCAATTGCTGCTGTAACCACAAATGCACGACTGACTTCTGTTGTTGATTTCATTTGTTTGTTATTTCCTTCAATGTTTCTTCTCATCGTATTGCACAGGGACGAAAGCTTGACACACATGTCTAAGGGAACTACTTTGGTATAAGGGACTGTTCTTATTTTTTTTTTTGTTCAATCAACAATTATCCAAGTAAGCCATTCCACATTGTTGATTTTCTTGGACTCGGATGTCACGCAGGTAGCTATAATCTCCCACGTGGTAAGGTCAATTGCTGCTGTAACCACAAATGCACGACTGACTTCTAATGTTGATTTCATTTGTTTGTTATTTTCTTCAATGTTTCTCATTCTAACACTTCTCATCTTATTGCACTGGGACGAAAGCTTGGCACACGTGTCTAAGGAAACCACTTTGGTATGAGGGACTGTTTTTATTCCCTTCTTTTTGTTCAATCAACAATTATCCAAGTAAGCCATTCCACATTGTTGATTTTCTTGGACTCGAATGTCACGCAGGTAGCTATTATCTCCCACGTGGTAAGGTCAATTGCTGCTGTAACCACAAATGCACGACTGACTTCTGTTGTTGATTTCATTTGTTTGTTATTTCCTTCTATGTTTCTCATTCTAACACATTTCATCGTATTGCACAGGGACGAAAGCTTGACACACGTGTCTAAGGAAACCACTTTGGTATAAGGGACTGTTGTTATTCTCTTTTTTTGTTTAATCAACAATTATCCAAGTAGGCCATTCCACATTGTTGATTATCTTGGACTCGGATGTCACGAAGGTAGCTATAATCTCCCACGTGGTAAGGTCAATTGCTGCTGTAACCACAAATGCACGACTGACTTCTAATGTTGATTTCATTTGTTTGTTATTTCCTTCAATGTTTCTCATTCTAACACTTCTCATCGTATTGCACAGGGACGAAAGCTTGACACACGTGTCTAAGGAAACCACTTTGGTATAAGGGACTGTTCTTATTCCCTTCTTTTTGTTCAATCAACAATTATCCAAGTGAGCAATTCCACATTGTTGATTTTCTTGGACTCGAATGTCACGCAGGTAGCTATAATCTCCCACGTGGTAAGGTCAATTGCTGCTGTAACCACAAATGCACGACTGACTTCTGTTGTTGATTTCATTTGTTTGTTATTTCTTTCTATGTTTCTCATTCTAACACTTTTCATCGTATTGCACAGGGACGAAAGCTTGACACGCGTGTCTAAGGAAACCACTTTGGTATAAGGGACTGTTCTTATTCCCTTCGTTTTGTTTAATGAACAATTATCCAAGTAAGCCATTCCACATTGTTGATTTTCTTGGACTCGGATGTCACGCAGGTAGCTATAATCTCCCACGTGGTAAGGTCAATTTCTGCTGTAACCACAAATGCACGACTGACTTCTGTTGTTGATTTCATTTGTTTGTTATTTCCTTCTATGTTTCTCATTCTAACACTTTTCATCGTATTGCACAGGAACGAAAGCTTGACACAGGTGTCTAAGGAAACCACTTTGGTATAAGGGACTGTTCTTATTCCCTTCTTTTTGTTTAATGAACAATTATCCGAGTAAGCCATTCCACATTGTTGATTATCTTGGACTCGGATGTCACGCAGGTAGCTATAATCTCCCACGTGGTAAGGTCAATTGCTGCTGTAACCACAAATGCACGACTGACTTCTAATGTTGATTTCATTTGTTTGTTATTTCCTTCAATGTTTCTCATTCTAACACTTTTCATCGTATTGCACAGGGACGAAAGCTTGACACGCGTGTCTAAGGAAACCACTTTGGTATAAGGGACTGTTCTTATTCCCTTCGTTTTGTTTAATGAACAATTATCCAAGTAAGCCATTCCACATTGTTGATTTTCTTGGACTCGGATGTCACGCAGGTAGCTATAATCTCCCACGTGGTAAGGTCAATTGCTGCTGTAACCACAAATGCACTACTGACTTCTGTTGTTGATTTCATTTGTTTGTTATTTCCTTCTATGTTTCTCATTCTAACACTTTTCATCGTATTGCACAGGAACGAAAGCTTGACACAGGTGTCTAAGGAAACCACTTTGGTATAAGGGACTGTTCTTATTCCCTTCTTTTTGTTTAATGAACAATTATCCGAGTAAGCCATTCCACATTGTTGATTATCTTGGACTCGGATGTCACGCAGGTAGCTATAAGCTCCCACGTGGTAAGGTCAATTGCTGCTGTAACCACAAATGCACGACTGACTTCTGTTGTTGATTTCATTTGTTTGTTATTTCCTTCAATGTTTCTCATTCTAACACTTCTCATCGTATTGCACAGGGACGAAAGCTTGACACACGTGTCTAAGGGAACAACTTTGGTATAAGGGACTGTTCTTATTTTTTTTTTTTTTAATCAACACTTATCCAAGTAGGCCATTCCACATTGTTGATTTTCTTGGACTCGGATGTCACGCAGGTAGCTATAAGCTCCCACGTGGTAAGGTCAATTGCTGCTGTAACCACAAATGCACGACTGACTTCTGTTGTTGATTTCATTTGTTTGTTATTTCCTTCAATGTTTCTCATTCTAACACTTCTCATCGTATTGCACAGGGACGAAAGCTTGACACACGTGTCTAAGGAAACCACTTTGGTATAAGGGACTGTTCTTATTTTTTTTTTGTTTAATCAACACTTATCCAAGTAGGCCATTCCACATTGTTGATTTTCTTGGACTCGGATGTCACGCAGGTAGCTATAATCTCCCACGTGGTAAGGTCAATTGCTGCTGTAACCACAAATGCACGACTGACTTCTAATGTTGATTTCATTTGTTTGTTATTTCCTTCAATGTTTCTCATTCTAACACTTCTCATCGTATTGCACAGGGACGAAAGCTTGACACACGTGTCTAAGGAAACCACTTCGGTATAAGGGACTGTTCTTATTCCCTTCTTTTTGTTTAATGAACAATTATCCAAGTAAGCCATTCCACATTGTTGATTTTCTTGGACTCGGATGTCACGCAGGTAGCTATAAGCTCCCACGTGGTAAGGTCAATTGCTGCTGTAACCACAAATGCACGACTGACTTCTGTTGTTGATTTCATTTGTTTGTTATTTCCTTCAATGTTTCTTCTCATCGTATTGCACAGGGACGAAAGCTTGACACACGTGTCTAAGGGAACTACTTTGGTATAAGGGACTGTTCTTATTTTTTTTTTTGTTCAATCAACAATTATCCAAGTAGGCTATTCCACATTATTGATTTTCTTGGACTCGGATGTCACGCAGGTAGCTATAATCTCCCACGTGGTAAGGTCAATTGCTGCTGTAACCACAAATGCACGACTGACTTCTAATGTTGATTTCATTTGTTTGTTATTTTCTTCAATGTTTCTCATTCTAACACTTCTCATCTTATTGCACTGGGACGAAAGCTTGGCACACGTGTCTAAGGAAACCACTTTGGTATGAGGGACTGTTTTTATTCCCTTCTTTTTGTTCAATCAACAATTATCCAAGTAAGCCATTCCACATTGTTGATTTTCTTGGACTCGAATGTCACGCAGGTAGCTATTATCTCCCACGTGGTAAGGTCAATTGCTGCTGTAACCACAAATGCACGACTGACTTCTGTTGTTGATTTCATTTGTTTGTTATTTCCTTCTATGTTTCTCATTCTAACACATTTCATCGTATTGCACAGGGACGAAAGCTTGACACACGTGTCTAAGGAAACCACTTTGGTATAAGGGACTGTTCTTATTCTCTTTTTTTGTTTAATCAACAATTATCCAAGTAGGCCATTCCACATTGTTGATTATCTTGGACTCGGATGTCACGAAGGTAGCTATAATCTCCCACGTGGTAAGGTCAATTGCTGCTGTAACCACAAATGCACGACTGACTTCTAATGTTGATTTCATTTGTTTGTTATTTCCTTCAATGTTTCTCATTCTAACACTTCTCATCGTATTGCACAGGGACGAAAGCTTGACACACGTGTCTAAGGAAACCACTTTGGTATAAGGGACTGTTCTTATTCCCTTCTTTTTGTTCAATCAACAATTATCCAAGTAAGCCATTCCACATTGTTGATTTTCTTGGACTCGGATGTCACGCAGGTAGCTATAAGCTCCCACGTGGTAAGGTCAATTGCTGCTGTAACCACAAATGCACGACTGACTTCTGTTGTTGATTTCATTTGTTTGTTATTTCCTTCAATGTTTCTCATTCTAACACTTCTCATCGTATTGCACAGGGACGAAAGCTTGACACACGTGTCTAAGGGAACAACTTTGGTATAAGGGACTGTTATTATTCCCTTCGTTTTGTTTAATGAACAATTATCCAAGTAAGCTATTCCACATTGTTGATTTTCTTGGACTCGGATGTCACGCAGGTAGCTATAATCTCCCACGTGGTAAGGTCAATTGCTGCTGTAACCACAAATGCACGACTGACTTCTAATGTTGATTTCATTTGTTTGTTATTTCCTTCAATGTTTCTCATTCTAACACTTCTCATCTTATTGCACAGGGACGAAAGCTTGGCACACGTGTCTAAGGAAACCACTTTGGTATGAGGGACTGTTTTTATTCCCTTCTTTTTGTTCAATCAACAATTATCCAAGTAAGCCATTCCACATTGTTGATTTTCTTGGACTCGAATGTCACGCAGGTAGCTATTATCTCCCACGTGGTGAGGTCAATTGCTGCTGTAACCACAAATGCACGACTGACTTCTGTTGTTGATTTCATTTGTTTGTTATTTCCTTCTATGTTTCTCATTCTAACACATTTCATCGTATTGCACAGGGACGAAAGCTTGACACACGTGTCTAAGGAAACCACTTTGGTATAAGGGACTGTTGTTATTCTCTTTTTTTGTTTAATCAACAATTATCCAAGTAGGCCATTCCACATTGTTGATTATCTTGGACTCGGATGTCACGAAGGTAGCTATAATCTCCCACGTGGTAAGGTCAATTGCTGCTGTAACCACAAATGCACGACTGACTTCTAATGTTGATTTCATTTGTTTGTTATTTCCTTCAATGTTTCTCATTCTAACACTTCTCATCGTATTGCACAGGGACGAAAGCTTGACACACGTGTCTAAGGAAACCACTTTGGTATAAGGGACTGTTCTTATTCCCTTCTTTTTGTTCAATCAACAATTATCCAAGTAAGCCATTCCACATTGTTGATTTTCTTGGACTCGAATGTCACGCAGGTAGCTATAATCTCCCACGTGGTAAGGTCAATTGCTGCTGTAACCACAAATGCACGACTGACTTCTGTTGTTGATTTCATTTGTTTGTTATTTCCTTCTATGTTTCTCATTCTAACACTTTTCATCGTATTGCACAGGGACGAAAGCTTGACACGCGTGTCTAAGGAAACCACTTTGGTATAAGGGACTGTTCTTATTCCCTTCGTTTTGTTTAATGAACAATTATCCAAGTAAGCCATTCCACATTGTTGATTTTCTTGGACTCGGATGTCACGCAGGTAGCTATAATCTCCCACGTGGTAAGGTCAATTGCTGCTGTAACCACAAATGCACGACTGACTTCTGTTGTTGATTTCATTTGTTTGTTATTTCCTTCTATGTTTCTCATTCTAACACTTTTCATCGTATTGCACAGGAACGAAAGCTTGACACAGGTGTCTAAGGAAACCACTTTGGTATAAGGGACTGTTCTTATTCCCTTCTTTTTGTTTAATGAACAATTATCCGAGTAAGCCATTCCACATTGTTGATTATCTTGGACTCGGATGTCACGCAGGTAGCTATAATCTCCCACGTGGTAAGGTCAATTGCTGCTGTAACCACAAATGCACGACTGACTTCTAATGTTGATTTCATTTGTTTGTTATTTCCTTCAATGTTTCTCATTCTAACACTTTTCATCGTATTGCACAGGGACGAAAGCTTGACACGCGTGTCTAAGGAAACCACTTTGGTATAAGGGACTGTTCTTATTCCCTTCGTTTTGTTTAATGAACAATTATCCAAGTAAGCCATTCCACATTGTTGATTTTCTTGGACTCGGATGTCACGCAGGTAGCTATAATCTCCCACGTGGTAAGGTCAATTGCTGCTGTAACCACAAATGCACGACTGACTTCTGTTGTTGATTTCATTTGTTTGTTATTTCCTTCTATGTTTCTCATTCTAACACTTTTCATCGTATTGCACAGGAACGAAAGCTTGACACAGGTGTCTAAGGAAACCACTTTGGTATGAGGGACTGTTCTTATTCCCTTCTTTTTGTTTAATGAACAATTATCCAAGTAAGCCATTCCACATTGTTGATTTTCTTGGACTTGGATGTCACGCAGGTAGCTATAATCTCCCACGTGGTAAGGTCAATTGCTGCTGTAACCACAAATGCACGACTGACTTCTGTTGTTGATTTCATTTGTTTGTTATTTCCTTCTATGTTTCTCATTCTAACACTTTTCATCGTATTGCACAGGAACGAAAGCTTGAAACAGGTGTCTAAGGAAACCACTTTGGTATAAGGGACTGTTCTTATCCCCTTCTTTTTGTTTAATGAACAATTATCCAAGTAAGCCATTCCACATTGTTGATTATCTTGGACTCGGATGTCACGCAGGTAGCTATAATCTCCCACGTGGTAAGGTCAATTGCTGCTGTAACCACAAATGCACGACTGACTTCTAATGTTGATTTCATTTGTTTGTTATTTCCTTCAATGTTTCTCATTCTAACACTTTTCATCGTATTGCACAGGGACGAAAGCTTGACACGCGTGTCTAAAGAAACCACTTTGGTATAAGGGACTCTTCTTATTCCCTTCGTTTTGTTTAATGAACAATTATCCAAGTAAGCCATTCCACATTGTTGATTTTCTTGGACTCGGATGTCACGCAGGTAGCTATAATCTCCCACGTGGTAAGGTCAATTGCTGCTGTAACCACAAATGCACGACTGACTTCTGTTGTTGATTTCATTTGTTTGTTATTTCCTTCTATGTTTCTCATTCTAACACTTTTCATCGTATTGCACAGGAACGAAAGCTTGACACAGGTGTCTAAGGAAACCACTTTGGTATGAGGGACTGTTCTTATTCCCTTCTTTTTGTTTAATGAACAATTATCCAAGTAAGCCATTCCACATTGTTGATTTTCTTGGACTCGGATGTCACGCAGGTAGCTATAATCTCCCACGTGGTAAGGTCAATTGCTGCTGTAACCACAAATGCACGACTGACTTCTGTTGTTGATTTCATTTGTTTGTTATTTCCTTCTATGTTTCTCATTCTAACACTTTTCATCGTATTGCACAGGAACGAAAGCTTGACACAGGTGTCTAAGGAAACCACTTTGGTATAAGGGACTGTTCTTATTCCCTTCTTTTTGTTTAATGAACAATTATCCAAGTAAGCCATTCCACATTGTTGATTATCTTGGACTCGGATGTCACGCAGGTAGCTATAATCTCCCACGTGGTAAGGTCAATTGCTGCTGTAACCACAAATGCACGACTGACTTCTGTTGTTGATTTCATTTGTTTGTTATTTCCTTCTATGTTTCTCATTCTAACACTTTTCATCGTATTGCACAGGAACGAAAGCTTGACACAGGTGTCCAAGGAAACCACTTTGGTATGAGGGACTGTTCTTATTCCCTTCTTTTTGTTTAATGAACAATTATCCAAGTAAGCCATTCCACATTGTTGATTTTCTTGGACTCGGATGTCACGCAGGTAGCTATAATCTCCCACGTGGTAAGGTCAATTGCTGCTGTAACCACAAATGCACGACTGACTTCTGTTGTTGATTTCATTTGTTTGTTATTTCCTTCTATGTTTCTCATTCTAACACTTTTCATCGTATTGCACAGGGACGAAACCTTGACACACGTGTCTAAGGAAACCACTTTGGTATAAGGAACTGTTCTTACTTCATTCTTTCTGTATAATGATCAATTATCCAAGTAAGCCATTCCACATTGTTGATTTTCTTGGACTCGGATGTCACGCAGGTAGCTATAATCTCCCACGTGGTGAGGTCAATTGCTGCTGTAATCACAAATGCACGACTGACTTCTGTTGTTGATTTGATTTGTTTGTTATTTCCTTCAATGTTTCTCATTCTAACACTTCTCATCGTATTGCACAGGGACGAAAGCTTGACACACGTGTCTATGGAAACCACATTGGTATAAGGGACTGTTCTTATTCCCTTCTTTCTGTATAATGATCAATTATCCAAGTGAGCCATTCCACATTGTTGATTTTCTTGGACTCGGATGACACGCAGGTAGCTATTATCTTTTACGTGGTAAGGTCAATTGCTGCTGTAACCACAAATGCACGACTGACTTCTAATGTTGATTTCATTTGTTTGTTATTTCCTTCAATGTTTCTCATTCTAACACTTCTCATCGTATTGCACAGGGACGAAAGCTTGACACACGTGTCTAAGGAAACCACTTCGGTATAAGGGACTGTTCTTATTCCCTTCTTTTTGTTTAATGAACAATTATCCAAGTAAGCCATTCCACATTGTTGATTTTCTTGGACTCGGATGTCACGCAGGTAGCTATAAGCTCCCACGTGGTAAGGTCAATTGCTGCTGTAACCACAAATGCACGACTGACTTCTGTTGTTGATTTCATTTGTTTGTTATTTCCTTCAATGTTTCTTCTCATCGTATTGCACAGGGACGAAAGCTTGACACACGTGTCTAAGGGAACTACTTTGGTATAAGGGACTGTTCTTATTTTTTTTTTTGTTCAATCAACAATTATCCAAGTAGGCTATTCCACATTATTGATTTTCTTGGACTCGGATGTCACGCAGGTAGCTATAATCTCCCACGTGGTAAGGTCAATTGCTGCTGTAACCACAAATGCACGACTGACTTCTAATGTTGATTTCATTTGTTTGTTATTTTCTTCAATGTTTCTCATTCTAACACTTCTCATCTTATTGCACAGGGACGAAAGCTTGGCACACGTGTCTAAGGAAACCACTTTGGTATGAGGGACTGTTTTTATTCCCTTCTTTTTGTTCAATCAACAATTATCCAAGTAAGCCATTCCACATTGTTGATTTTCTTGGACTCGAATGTCACGCAGGTAGCTATTATCTCCCACGTGGTAAGGTCAATTGCTGCTGTAACCACAAATGCACGACTGACTTCTGTTGTTGATTTCATTTGTTTGTTATTTCCTTCTATGTTTCTCATTCTAACACATTTCATCGTATTGCACAGGGACGAAAGCTTGACACACGTGTCTAAGGAAACCACTTTGGTATAAGGGACTGTTCTTATTCTCTTTTTTTGTTTAATCAACAATTATCCAAGTAGGCCATTCCACATTGTTGATTATCTTGGACTCGGATGTCACGAAGGTAGCTATAATCTCCCACGTGGTAAGGTCAATTGCTGCTGTAACCACAAATGCACGACTGACTTCTAATGTTGATTTCATTTGTTTGTTATTTCCTTCAATGTTTCTCATTCTAACACTTCTCATCGTATTGCACAGGGACGAAAGCTTGACACACGTGTCTAAGGAAACCACTTTGGTATAAGGGACTGTTCTTATTCCCTTCTTTTTGTTCAATCAACAATTATCCAAGTAAGCCATTCCACATTGTTGATTTTCTTGGACTCGGATGTCACGCAGGTAGCTATAATCTCCCACGTGGTAAGGTCAATTGCTGCTGTAACCACAAATGCACGACTGACTTCTGTTGTTGATTTCATTTGTTTGTTATTTCCTTCAATGTTTCTCATTCTAACACTTCTCATCGTATTGCACAGGGACGAAAGCTTGACACACGTGTCTAAGGGAACAACTTTGGTATAAGGGACTGTTCTTATTCCCTTCGTTTTGTTTAATGAACAATTATCCAAGTAAGCTATTCCACATTGTTGATTTTCTTGGACTCGGATGTCACGCAGGTAGCTATAATCTCCCACGTGGTAAGGTCAATTGCTGCTGTAACCACAAATGCACGACTGACTTCTAATGTTGATTTCATTTGTTTGTTATTTCCTTCAATGTTTCTCATTCTAACACTTCTCATCTTATTGCACAGGGACGAAAGCTTGGCACACGTGTCTAAGGAAACCACTTTGGTATGAGGGACTGTTTTTATTCCCTTCTTTTTGTTCAATCAACAATTATCCAAGTAAGCCATTCCACATTGTTGATTTTCTTGGACTCGAATGTCACGCAGGTAGCTATTATCTCCCACGTGGTGAGGTCAATTGCTGCTGTAACCACAAATGCACGACTGACTTCTGTTGTTGATTTCATTTGTTTGTTATTTCCTTCTATGTTTCTCATTCTAACACATTTCATCGTATTGCACAGGGACGAAAGCTTGACACACGTGTCTAAGGAAACCACTTTGGTATAAGGGACTGTTGTTATTCTCTTTTTTTGTTTAATCAACAATTATCCAAGTAGGCCATTCCACATTGTTGATTATCTTGGACTCGGATGTCACGAAGGTAGCTATAATCTCCCACGTGGTAAGGTCAATTGCTGCTGTAACCACAAATGCACGACTGACTTCTAATGTTGATTTCATTTGTTTGTTATTTCCTTCAATGTTTCTCATTCTAACACTTCTCATCGTATTGCACAGGGACGAAAGCTTGACACACGTGTCTAAGGAAACCACTTTGGTATAAGGGACTGTTCTTATTCCCTTCTTTTTGTTCAATCAACAATTATCCAAGTGAGCAATTCCACATTGTTGATTTTCTTGGACTCGAATGTCACGCAGGTAGCTATAATCTCCCACGTGGTAAGGTCAATTGCTGCTGTAACCACAAATGCACGACTGACTTCTGTTGTTGATTTCATTTGTTTGTTATTTCCTTCTATGTTTCTCATTCTAACACTTTTCATCGTATTGCACAGGGACGAAAGCTTGACACGCGTGTCTAAGGAAACCACTTTGGTATAAGGTACTGTTCTTATTCCCTTCGTTTTGTTTAATGAACAATTATCCAAGTAAGCCATTCCACATTGTTGATTTTCTTGGACTCGGATGTCACGCAGGTAGCTATAATCTCCCACGTGGTAAGGTCAATTGCTGCTGTAACCACAAATGCACGACTGACTTCTGTTGTTGATTTCATTTGTTTGTTATTTCCTTCTATGTTTCTCATTCTAACACTTTTCATCGTATTGCACAGGAACGAAAGCTTGACACAGGTGTCTAAGGAAACCACTTTGGTATAAGGGACTGTTCTTATTCCCTTCTTTTTGTTTAATGAACAATTATCCGAGTAAGCCATTCCACATTGTTGATTATCTTGGACTCGGATGTCACGCAGGTAGCTATAATCTCCCACGTGGTAAGGTCAATTGCTGCTGTAACCACAAATGCACGACTGACTTCTAATGTTGATTTCATTTGTTTGTTATTTCCTTCAATGTTTCTCATTCTAACACTTTTCATCGTATTGCACAGGGACGAAAGCTTGACACGCGTGTCTAAGGAAACCACTTTGGTATAAGGGACTGTTCTTATTCCCTTCGTTTTGTTTAATGAACAATTATCCAAGTAAGCCATTCCACATTGTTGATTTTCTTGGACTCGGATGTCACGCAGGTAGCTATAATCTCCCACGTGGTAAGGTCAATTGCTGCTGTAACCACAAATGCACGACTGACTTCTGTTGTTGATTTCATTTGTTTGTTATTTCCTTCTATGTTTCTCATTCTAACACTTTTCATCGTATTGCACAGGAACGAAAGCTTGAAACAGGTGTCTAAGGAAACCACTTTGGTATAAGGGACTGTTCTTATCCCCTTCTTTTTGTTTAATGAACAATTATCCAAGTAAGCCATTCCACATTGTTGATTATCTTGGACTCGGATGTCACGCAGGTAGCTATAATCTCCCACGTGGTAAGGTCAATTGCTGCTGTAACCACAAATGCACGACTGACTTCTAATGTTGATTTCATTTGTTTGTTATTTCCTTCAATGTTTCTCATTCTAACACTTTTCATCGTATTGCACAGGGACGAAAGCTTGACACGCGTGTCTAAGGAAACCACTTTGGTATAAGGGACTGTTCTTATTCCCTTCTTTTTGTTTAATGAACAATTATCCAAGTAAGCCATTCCACATTGTTGATTTTCTTGGACTTGGATGTCACGCAGGTAGCTATAATCTCCCACGTGGTAAGGTCAATTGCTGCTGTAACCACAAATGCACGACTGACTTCTGTTGTTGATTTCATTTGTTTGTTATTTCCTTCTATGTTTCTCATTCTAACACTTTTCATCGTATTGCACAGGAACGAAAGCTTGAAACAGGTGTCTAAGGAAACCACTTTGGTATAAGGGACTGTTCTTATCCCCTTCTTTTTGTTTAATGAACAATTATCCAAGTAAGCCATTCCACATTGTTGATTATCTTGGACTCGGATGTCACGCAGGTAGCTATAATCTCCCACGTGGTAAAGTCAATTGCTGCTGTAACCACAAATGCACGACTGACTTCTAATGTTGATTTCATTTGTTTGTTATTTCCTTCAATGTTTCTCATTCTAACACTTTTCATCGTATTGCACAGGGACGAAAGCTTGACACGCGTGTCTAAAGAAACCACTTTGGTATAAGGGACTCTTCTTATTCCCTTCGTTTTGTTTAATGAACAATTATCCAAGTAAGCCATTCCACATTGTTGATTTTCTTGGACTCGGATGTCACGCAGGTAGCTATAATCTCCCACGTGGTAAGGTCAATTGCTGCTGTAACCACAAATGCACGACTGACTTCTGTTGTTGATTTCATTTGTTTGTTATTTCCTTCTATGTTTCTCATTCTAACACTTTTCATCGTATTGCACAGGAACGAAAGCTTGACACAGGTGTCTAAGGAAACCACTTTGGTATGAGGGACTGTTCTTATTCCCTTCTTTTTGTTTAATGAACAATTATCCAAGTAAGCCATTCCACATTGTTGATTTTCTTGGACTCGGATGTCACGCAGGTAGCTATAATCTCCCACGTGGTAAGGTCAATTGCTGCTGTAACCACAAATGCACGACTGACTTCTGTTGTTGATTTCATTTGTTTGTTATTTCCTTCTATGTTTCTCATTCTAACACTTTTCATCGTATTGCACAGGAACGAAAGCTTGACACAGGTGTCTAAGGAAACCACTTTGGTATAAGGGACTGTTCTTATTCCCTTCTTTTTGTTTAATGAACAATTATCCAAGTAAGCCATTCCACATTGTTGATTATCTTGGACTCGGATGTCACGCAGGTAGCTATAATCTCCCACGTGGTAAGGTCAATTGCTGCTGTAACCACAAATGCACGACTGACTTCTGTTGTTGATTTCATTTGTTTGTTATTTCCTTCTATGTTTCTCATTCTAACACTTTTCATCGTATTGCACAGGAACGAAAGCTTGACACAGGTGTCCAAGGAAACCACTTTGGTATGAGGGACTGTTCTTATTCCCTTCTTTTTGTTTAATGAACAATTATCCAAGTAAGCCATTCCACATTGTTGATTTTCTTGGACTCGGATGTCACGCAGGTAGCTATAATCTCCCACGTGGTAAGGTCAATTGCTGCTGTAACCACAAATGCACGACTGACTTCTGTTGTTGATTTCATTTGTTTGTTATTTCCTTCTATGTTTCTCATTCTAACACTTTTCATCGTATTGCACAGGGACGAAACCTTGACACACGTGTCTAAGGAAACCACTTTGGTATAAGGAACTGTTCTTACTTCATTCTTTCTGTATAATGATCAATTATCCAAGTAAGCCATTCCACATTGTTGATTTTCTTGGACTCGGATGTCACGCAGGTAGCTATAATCTCCCACGTGGTGAGGTCAATTGCTGCTGTAATCACAAATGCACGACTGACTTCTGTTGTTGATTTGATTTGTTTGTTATTTCCTTCAATGTTTCTCATTCTAACACTTCTCATCGTATTGCACAGGGACGAAAGCTTGACACACGTGTCTATGGAAACCACATTGGTATAAGGGACTGTTCTTATTCCCTTCTTTCTGTATAATGATCAATTATCCAAGTGAGCCATTCCACATTGTTGATTTTCTTGGACTCGGATGACACGCAGGTAGCTATTATCTTTTACGTGGTAAGGTCAATTGCTGCTGTAACCACAAATGCACGACTGACTTCTGTTGTTGACTTCATTTGTTTGTTATTTCCTTTAATGTTTTTCATTCTTACACTTTTCATCGTATTGCACAGGGACGAAAGCTTGACACACGTGTCTAAGGAAACCACTTTGGTATAAGGCAATTGTCGGTTGACTTCTGTTGTTGATTTCATTCGTTTGTTATTTCCTTCAATGTTTCTCACTCTAACACTCTTTGTCGTATTGCTGAGGGATGAAAGCTTGACACACGTGTCTAAGGAAACCACTTTGGTATAAAGGACTGTTCTTATTTCCTTTTTTTTGTTTAATCAACAATTATCCAAGTAAGCCGTTCCACATTGTTGATTTTCTTGGGCTCGGTTGTCACGCAGGTAGCTGTAATCTCCCACGTGGTAAGGTCAATTGCTGCTGTAACCACGAATGCACGACTGACTTCTGTTGTTGATTTCATTCGTTTGTTATTTTCTTCAATGTTTCTCATTCTAACACTTTTCATCGTATTGCACAGTGACGAAAGCTTGACACACGTGTCTAGGGAAACCACTTTGGTATGAGGGACTGCTCTTCTTCCCTTTTTTCTTTTTGATGAACAATTATCGAAGTAAGCCATTCCACATTGTTGATTTTCTTGGACTAGGATGTCACGCAGCTAGCTATAATCTCCCACGTGGAAAGGTCAATTGCTGCTGTAACCACAAATGCACGACTGACTTCTGTTGTTGATTTCATTTGTTTGTTATTTTCTTCTATGTTTCTCATTCTAACACTTTTCATCGTATTGCACAGGGACGAAAGCTTGACACACATGTCTGAGAAAACCACTTTGGTATGAGGGACTGTTCTTATTCCCTTTTTTTTTGTTTAATCAACAATTATCCAAGTGAGCCATTCCACATTGTTGATTTTCTAGGACTCGGATGTCACGCATGTAGCTACAATCTCTCAAATGGTAAGGTCAATAGCTGCTATAACCAAAACTGGACGGCTGACTTCTTTTGTTGATTTCATTTGTTTGTTATTTCCTCCAATATTTCTTATTAAGCCATTCCACATTTTTGATTTCCTCCCACGTGGTAAGGTCAATTGCTGCTGTAACCAAAACTGGACGGTTGACTTCTGTTGTTGATTTCATTCGTTTGTTATTTCCTTCAATGTTTCTTACTCTAACACTTTTTGTCGTATTGCTGAGGGATGAAAGCTTGACACACGTGTCTAAGGAAACCACTTTGGTATAAAGGACTGTTCTTATTCCCTTCTTTCTGTATGATGATCAATTATCCAAGTAAGCCATTCCACATTATTGATTTTCTTCAACTCGGATGACACGCAGGTAGCTATAATCATTAACGTGGTAAGGTCAATTGCTGCTGTAACCACAAATGCACGACTGACTTCTGTTGTTGATTTCATTTGTTTGTTATTTCCTTCAATGTTTCTCATTCTAACACTTTTCATCGTATTGCACAGGGACGAAAGCTTGACACACGTGTCTAAGGAAACCACTTTGGTATAAGGGACTGTTCTTATTCCCTTCTTTTTGTTTAATGAACAATTATCCAAGTAAGCCGTTCCACATTGTTGATTTTCTTGGACTCGGATGTCACGCAGGTAGCTATAATCTCCCACGTGGTAAGGTCAATTGCTGCTGTAACCACAAATGCACGACTGACTTCTGTTGTTGATTTCATTCGTTTGTTATTTTCTTCAATGTTTCTCATTCTAACACTTCTCATCGTATTGCACAGGGACGAAAGCTTGACACACGTGTCTATGGAAACCACATCGGTATAAGGGACTGTTCTTACTTCATTCTTTCTGTATAATGATCAATTATTCAAGTAAGTCATTCCACATTGTTGATTTTCTTGGACTCGGATGTCACGCAGGTAGCTATAATCTCCCACGTGGTAAGGTCAATTGCTGCTGAATCACAAATGCACGACTGACTTCTGTTGTTGATTTGATTTGTTTGTTATTTCCTTCAATGTTTTTCATTCTAACACTTCTCATCGTATTGCACAGGGACGAAAGCTTGACACACGTGTCTATGGAAACCACATTGGTATAAGGGACTGTTCTTATTTCCTTTTTTCTGTATAATGATCAATTATCCAAGTAAGCCATTCCACATTGTTGATTTTCTTGGACTCGGATGTCACGCATGTAGCTACAATCTCTCAAATGGTAAGGTCAATTGCTGCTGTAACCAAAACTGGACGGCTGACTTCTGTTGTTGATTTCATTTGTTTGTTATTTCCTCCAATATTTCTCATTAAGCCATTCCACATTTTTGATTTCCTCCCACGTGGTAAGGTCAATTGCTGCTGTAACCAAAACTGGACGGTTGACTTCTGTTGTTGATTTCATTCGTTTGTTATTTCCTTCAATGTTTCTTACTCTAACACTTTTTGTCGTATTGCTGAGGGATGAAAGCTTGACACACGTGTCTAAGGAAACCACTTTGGTATAAAGGACTGTTCTTATTTCCTTTTTTTTGTTTAATCAACAATTATCCGAGTAGGCCATTCCACATTGTTGATTTTCTTGGACTCGGATGTCTCGCAGGTAGCTATAATCTCCCACGTGGTAAGGTCAATTGCTGCTGTAACCACAAATGCACGACTGACTTCTGTTGTTGATTTCATTTGTTTGTTATTTCCTTCAATGTTTCTCATTCTAACACTTCTCATCGTATTGCACAGGGACGAAAGCTTGACACACGTGTCTATGGAAACCACATTGGTATAAGGGACTGTTCTTATACCCTTCTTTCTGGCCATTGACCTTAACACGTGGGAGATTATAGCTACCTGCGTGACATCGTAGTCCAAGAAAATCAACAATGTGGAATGGCTCACTTGGATAATTGTTCATCAAAATGAAAAAAGGGAATAAAAACAGTCCCTTATACCAAAGTGGTTTCCTTAGACACGTGTGTCAAGCTTTCGTCCCTGTGCAATACGATGAAAAGTATTAGAATGTGAAACATTGAAGAAAATAACAAACGAATGAAATCAACAACAGAATTCAGTCGTGCATTTGTGGTTACAGCAGCAATTGACCTAACCACGTGGGAGGTTATAGCTCCCTGCGTGACTTCCGAGTCCAAGGAAATCAACAATGTGGAATGGCTTACTTGGATAATTGTTCATTAAACAAAAAGAAGGGAATAAGAACAGTCCCTCATACCAAAGTGGTTTCCTTAGACACATGTGTCAAGCATTCGTCCCTGTGCAATACGATGAAAAGTGTTAGAATGAGAAACATAGAAGGAAATAACAAACAAATGAAATCAACAACAGAAGTCAATCGTGCATTCGTGGTTACAGCAGCAAAGGACCTTACCACGTGAGAGATTATAGCTACCTGCGTGACATCCGAGTCCAAGAAAATCAACAATGTGGAATGGCTTACTTGGATAATTGTTCATTAAACAGAAAGGAGGGAATAAGAACAGTCCCTTATACCAAAGTGGTTTCCTTAGACACGTGTGTCAAGCTTTCGTCCCTGTGCAATACGATGAAAAGTGTTAGAATGAGAAACATTGAAGAAAATAACAAACGAATGAAATCAACAACAGAAGTCAGTCGAGCATTTGTGGTTACAGCAGCAATTGACCTTACCACGTGAGAGATTATAGCTACCTGCGTGACATCCGAGTCCAAGAAAATCAACAATGTGGAATGGCTTACTTGGATAATTGTTCATTAAACAAAAAGGAGGGAATAAGAACAGTCCCTTATACCAAAGTGGTTTCCTTAGACACGTGTGTCAAGCTTTCGTCCCTGTGCAATACGATGAAAAGTGTTAGAATGAGAAACATTGAAGAAAATAACAAACGAATGAAATCAACAACAGAAGTCAGTCGAGCATTTGTGGTTACAGCAGCAATTGACCTTACCACGTGGGAGATTATAGCTACCTGCGTGACATCCGAGTCCAAGAAAATCAACAATGTGGAATGGCTTACTTGGATAATTGTTCATCAAAAAGAAAAAAGGGAATGAGAACAAACCCTTGTGGTTTCCTTTGACACGTGTGTCAAGCTTTCGTCCCTGTGCAATACGATGAAAAGTGTTAGAATGAGAAACATAGAAGGAAATAACAAACAAATGAAATTAACAACAGAAGTCAGTCGTGCATTTGTGGTTACAGCAGCAATTGACCTTACCACGTGGGAGATTATAGCTAGCTGCGTGACATCCTAGTCCAAGAAAATCAACAATGTGGAATGGCTTACTTGGATAATTGTTCATCAGAAAGAAAAAAGGGAATAAGAACAGTCCCTCATACCAATGTGGCTTCCTTAGACACGAAAGTCAAGCTTTCGTCCCTGTGTAATACGATGAAAAGAGTTAGAATGAGAAAGATTGAAGGAAATAACAAACAAATGAAATCAACAACAGAAGTCAGTCGTGAATTTGTGATTACAGCAGCAATTGACCTTACCAATTGAGAGATTGTAGCTACATGCGTGACATCCGAGTCCAAGAAAATCAACAATGTGGAATGGCTTACTTGGATAATTGTTGATTAAACAAAAAAAAGGGAATAAGAACAGTCCCTCATACCAAAGTGGTTTTCTCAGACATGTGTGTCAAGCTTTCGTCCCTGTGCAATACGATGAGAAGTGTTAGAATGAGAAACATTGAAGGAAATAACAAACAAATCAAATCAACAACAGAAGTCAGTCGTGCATTTGTGATTACAGCAGCAATTGACCTTACCAATTGAGAGATTATAGCTACCTGCGTGACATCCGAGTCCAAGAAAATCAACAATGTGGAATGGCTTACTTGGATAATTGATCATTATACAGAAAGAATGAAGTAAGAACAGTCCCTTATACCAATGTGGTTTCCATAGACACGTGTGTCAAGCTTTCGTCCCTGTGCAATACGATGAAAAGTGTTAGAATGAGAAACATTGAAGAAAATAACAAACGAATGATATCAACAACAGAAGTCAGTCATGCATTTGTGGTTACAGCAGCAATTGACCTTACCACGTGGGAGATTATAGCTACCTGCGTGACATCCGAGTCCAAGAAAATCAACAATGTGGAACGGCTTACTTGGATAATTGTTCATTAAACAAAAAGAATTGAATAAGAACAGTCCCTTATACCAAAGTGGTTTCCTTAGACACGTGTGTCAAGCTTTCGTCCCTGTGCAATACGATGAAAAGTGTTAGAATGAGAAACATTGAAGGAAATAACAAACAAATGAAATCAACAACAGAAGTCAGTCGTGCATTTGTGGTTACAGCAGCAATTGACCTTACCACGTTACAGATTATAGCTACCTGCGTGTCATCCGAGTCCGAGAAAATCAACAATGTGGAATGGCTTACTCGGATAATTGATCATCATACAGAAAGAAGGGAATAAGAACAGTCCCTTATACCAATGTGGTTTACATAGACACGTGTGTCAAGCTTTCGTCCCTGTGCAATACGATGAAAAGTGTTAGAATGAGAAACATTGAAGGAAATAACAAACAAATGAAATCAACAACAGAAGTCAGTCGTGCATTTGTGGTTACAGCAGCAATTGACCTTACCACGTTACAGATTATAGCTACCTGCGTGTCATCCGAGTCCGAGAAAATCAACAATGTGGAATGGCTTACTCGGATAATTGATCATCATACAGAAAGAAGGGAATAAGAACAGTCCCTTATACCAATGTGGTTTACATAGACACGTGTGTCAAGCTTTCGTCCCTGTGCAATACGATGAGAAGTGTTAGAATGAGAAACATTGAAGGAAATTACAAACAAATGAAATCAACAACAGAAGTCAGTCGTGCATTTGTGGTTACAGCAGCAATTGACCTTACCACGTGAGAGATTATAGCTACCCGCGTGTCATCCGAGTCCAAGAAAATCAACAATGTGGAATGGCTTACTTGGATAATTGTTCATTAAACAAAAAGAAGGGAATAAGAACAGTACCTTATACCAAAGTGGTTTCCTTAGACACCTGTGTCAAGCTTTCGTTCCTGTGCAATACGATGAAAAGTGTTAGAATGAGAAACATAGAAGGAAATAACAAACAAATGAAATCAACAACAGAAGTCAGTCGTGCATTTGTGGTTACAGCAGCAATTGACCTTACCACGTTACAGATTATAGCTACCTGCGTGTCATCCGAGTCCAAGAAAATCAACAATGTGGAATGGCTTACTTGGATAATTGATCATTATACAGAAAGAAGGGAATAAGAACAGTCCCTTATACCAATGTGGTTTCCATAGACACGTGTTTCAAGCTTTCGTCCCTGTGCAATACGATGAGAAGTGTTAGAATGAGAAACATTGAAGGAAATAACAAACAAATCAAATCAACAACAGAAGTCAGTCGTGCATTTGTGATTACAGCAGCAATTGACCTTACCACGTGGGAGATTATAGCTACCTGCGTGACATCCGAGTCCAAGAAAATCAACAATGTGGAATGGTTTACTTGGATAATTGATCATCATACAGAAAGAAGGGAATAAGAACAGTCCCTTATACCAATGTGGTTTCCATAGACACGTGTGTCAAGCTTTCGTCCCTGTGCAATACGATGAGAAATGAGAAACATTGAAGGAAATAACAAACAAATGAAATCAACAACAGAAGTCAGCCGTCCAATTGTGGTTACAGCAGCAATTGACCTTACCACGTGGGAGATTATAGCTACCCGCGTGTCATCCGAGTCCAAGAAAATCAACAATGTGGAATGGCTTACTTGGATAATTGTTCATTAAACAAAAAGAAGTCCCTTATACCAAAGTGGTTTCCTTAGACACGTGTGTCAAGCTTTCGTCCCTGTGCAATACGATGAAAAGTGTTAGAATGAGAAACATTGAAGGAAATAACAAACAAATGAAATCAACAACAGAAGTCAGTCGTGCATTTGTGGTTACAGCAGCAATTGACCTTACCACGTTACAGATTATAGCTACCTGCGTGTCATCCGAGTCCAAGAAAATCAACAATGTGGAATGGCTTACTTGGATAATTGTTCATTAAACAAAAAGAAGGGAATAAGAACAGTACCTTATACCAAAGTGGTTTCCTTAGACACCTGTGTCAAGCTTTCGTTCCTGTGCAATACGATGAAAAGTGTTAGAATGAGAAACATTGAAGGAAATAACAAACAAATCAAATCAACAACAGAAGTCAGTCGTGCATTTGTGATTACAGCAGCAATTGACCTTACCACGTGGGAGATTATAGCTACCTGCGTGACATCCGAGTCCAAGAAAATCAACAATGTGGAATGGCTTACTTGGATAATTGTTCATTAAACAAAAAGAAGGGAATAAGAACAGTACCTTATACCAAAGTGGTTTCCTTAGACACCTGTGTCAAGCTTTCGTTCCTGTGCAATACGATGAAAAGTGTTAGAATGAGAAACATAGAAGGAAATAACAAACAAATGAAATCAACAACAGAAGTCAGTCGTGCATTTGTGGTTACAGCTGCAATTGACCTTACCACGTTACAGATTATAGCTACCTGCGTGTCATCCGAGTATAAGAAAATCAACAATGTGGAATGGCTTACTTGGATAATTGATCATCATACAAAAAGAAGGGAATAAGAACAGTCCCTTATACCAATGTGGTTTACATAGACACGTGTGTCAAGCTTTCGTCCCTGTGTAATACGATGAGAAGTGTTAGAATGAGAAACATTGAAGGAAATTACAAACAAATGAAATCAACAACAGAAGTCAGTCGTGCATTTGTGGTTACAGCAGCAATTGACCTCACCACGTTACAGATTATAGCTACATGCGTGTCTTCCAAGTCCAAGAAAATCAACAATGTGGAATGGTTTACTTGGATAATTGATCATCGTACAGAAAGAAGGGAATAAGAACAGTCCCTTATACCAATGTGGTTTCCATAGACACGTGTGTCAAGCTTTCGTCCCTGTGCAATACGATGAGAAGTGTTAGAATGAGAAACATTGAAGGAAATAACAAACAAACGAAATCAACAACAGAAGTCAGCCGTCCAATTGTGGTTACAGCAGCAATTGACCTTACCACGTGGGAGATTATAGCTACCCGCGTGTCATCCGAGTCCAAGAAAATCAACAATGTGGAATGGCTTACTTGGATAATTGTTCATTAAACAAAAAGAAGTCCCTTATACCAAAGTGGTTTCCTTAGACACGTGTGTCAAGCTTTCGTCCCTGTGCAATACGATGAAAAGTGTTAGAATGAGAAACATTGAAGGAAATAACAAACAAATGAAATCAACAACAGAAGTCAGTCGTGCATTTGTGGTTACAGCAGCAATTGACCTTACCACGTTACAGATTATAGCTACCTGCGTGTCATCCGAGTCCAAGAAAATCAACAATGTGGAATGGCTTACTTGGATAATTGATCATCATACAGAAAGAAGGGAATAAGAACATTCCCTTATACCAATGTGGTTTACATAGACACGTGTGTCAAGCTTTCGTCCCTGTGCAATACGATGAGAAGTGTTAGAATGAGAAACTTTGAAGGAAATTACAAACAAATGAAATCAACAACAGAAGTCAGCCGTCCAATTGTGGTTACAGCAGCAATTGACCTTACCACGTGGGAGATTATAGCTACCCGCGTGTCATCCGAGTCCAAGAAAATCAACAATTGGGAATGGCTTACTTGGATAATTGTTCATTAGACAAAAAGAAGGGAATAAGAACAGTCCCTTATACCAAAGTGGTTTCCTTAGACACCTGTGTCAAGCTTTCGTCCTGTGCAATACGATGAAAAGTGTTAGAATGAGAAACATAGAAGGAAATAACAAACAAATGAAATCAACAACAGAAGTCAGTCGTGCATTTGTGGTTACAGCAGCAATTGACCTTACCACGTGGGAGATTATAGCTACCTGCGTGACATCCGAGTCCAAGAAAATCAACAATGTAGAATGGCTTACTTGGATAATTGTTCATTAAACAAAACGAAGGGAATAAGAACAGTCCCTTATACCAAAGTGGTTTCCTTAGACACGCGTGTCAAGCTTTCGTCCCTGTGCAATACGATGAAAAGTGTTAGAATGAGAAACATAGAAGGAAATAACAAACAAATGAAATCAACAACAGAAGTCAGTCGTGCATTTGTGATTACAGCAGCAATTGACCTTACCAATTGAGAGATTATAGCTACCTGCGTGACATCCGAGTCCAAGAAAATCAACAATGTGGAATGGCTTACTTGGATAATTGATCATTATACAGAAAGAATGAAGTAAGAACAGTCCCTTATACCAATGTGGTTTCCATAGACACGTGTGTCAAGCTTTCGTCCCTGTGCAATACGATGAAAAGTGTTAGAATGAGAAACATTGAAGAAAATAACAAACGAATGATATCAACAACAGAAGTCAGTCATGCATTTGTGGTTACAGCAGCAATTGACCTTACCACGTGGGAGATTATAGCTACCTGCGTGACATCCGAGTCCAAGAAAATCAACAATGTGGAACGGCTTACTTGGATAATTGTTCATTAAACAAAAAGAATTGAATAAGAACAGTCCCTTATACCAAAGTGGTTTCCTTAGACACGTGTGTCAAGCTTTCGTCCCTGTGCAATACGATGAAAAGTGTTAGAATGAGAAACATTGAAGGAAATAACAAACAAATGAAATCAACAACAGAAGTCAGTCGTGCATTTGTGGTTACAGCAGCAATTGACCTTACCACGTTACAGATTATAGCTACCTGCGTGTCATCCGAGTCCGAGAAAATCAACAATGTGGAATGGCTTACTCGGATAATTGATCATCATACAGAAAGAAGGGAATAAGAACAGTCCCTTATACCAATGTGGTTTACATAGACACGTGTGTCAAGCTTTCGTCCCTGTGCAATACGATGAGAAGTGTTAGAATGAGAAACATTGAAGGAAATTACAAACAAATGAAATCAACAACAGAAGTCAGTCGTGCATTTGTGGTTACAGCAGCAATTGACCTCACCACGTTACAGATTATAGTTACCTGCGTGTCATCCGAGTCCAAGAAAATCAACAATGTGGAATGGTTTACTTGGATAATTGATCATCATACAGAAAGAAGGGAATAAGAACAGTCCCTTATACCAATGTGGTTTCCATAGACACGTGTGTCAAGCTTTCGTCCCTGTGCAATACGATGAGAAATGAGAAACATTGAAGGAAATAACAAACAAATGAAATCAACAACAGAAGTCAGCCGTCCAATTGTGGTTACAGCAGCAATTGACCTTACCACGTGAGAGATTATAGCTACCCGCGTGTCATCCGAGTCCAAGAAAATCAACAATGTGGAATGGCTTACTTGGATAATTGTTCATTAAACAAAAAGAAGGGAATAAGAACAGTACCTTATACCAAAGTGGTTTCCTTAGACACCTGTGTCAAGCTTTCGTTCCTGTGCAATACGATGAAAAGTGTTAGAATGAGAAACATAGAAGGAAATAACAAACAAATGAAATCAACAACAGAAGTCAGTCGTGCATTTGTGGTTACAGCAGCAATTGACCTTACCACGTTACAGATTATAGCTACCTGCGTGTCATCCGAGTCCAAGAAAATCAACAATGTGGAATGGCTTACTTGGATAATTGATCATTATACAGAAAGAAGGGAATAAGAACAGTCCCTTATACCAATGTGGTTTCCATAGACACGTGTTTCAAGCTTTCGTCCCTGTGCAATACGATGAGAAGTGTAAGAATGAGAAACATTGAAGGAAATAACAAACAAATCAAATCAACAACAGAAGTCAGTCGTGCATTTGTGATTACAGCAGCAATTAACCTTACCACGTGGGAGATTATAGCTACCTGCGTGACATCCGAGTCCAAGAAAATCAACAATGTGGAATGGTTTACTTGGATAATTGATCATCATACAGAAAGAAGGGAATAAGAACAGTCCCTTATACCAATGTGGTTTCCATAGACACGTGTGTCAAGCTTTCGTCCCTGTGCAATACGATGAGAAATGAGAAACATTGAAGGAAATAACAAACAAATGAAATCAACAACAGAAGTCAGCCGTCCAATTGTGGTTACAGCAGCAATTGACCTTACCACGTGGGAGATTATAGCTACCCGCGTGTCATCCGAGTCCAAGAAAATCAACAATGTGGAATGGCTTACTTGGATAATTGTTCATTAAACAAAAAGAAGTCCCTTATACCAAAGTGGTTTCCTTAGACACGTGTGTCAAGCTTTCGTCCCTGTGCAATACGATGAAAAGTGTTAGAATGAGAAACATTGAAGGAAATAACAAACAAATGAAATCAACAACAGAAGTCAGTCGTGCATTTGTGGTTACAGCAGCAATTGACCTTACCACGTTACAGATTATAGCTACCTGCGTGTCATCCGAGTCCAAGAAAATCAACAATGTGGAATGGCTTACTTGGATAATTGTTCATTAAACAAAAAGAAGGGAATAAGAACAGTCCCTTATACCAAAGTGGTTTCCTTAGACACCTGTGTCAAGCTTTCGTTCCTGTGCAATACGATGAAAAGTGTTAGAATGAGAAACATTGAAGGAAATAACAAACAAATCAAATCAACAACAGAAGTCAGTCGTGCATTTGTGATTACAGCAGCAATTGACCTTACCACGTGGGAGATTATAGCTACCTGCGTGACATCCGAGTCCAAGAAAATCAACAATGTGGAATGGCTTACTTGGATAATTGTTCATTAAACAAAAAGAAGGGAATAAGAACAGTACCTTATACCAAAGTGGTTTCCTTAGACACCTGTGTCAAGCTTTCGTTCCTGTGCAATACGATGAAAAGTGTTAGAATGAGAAACATAGAAGGAAATAACAAACAAATGAAATCAACAACAGAAGTCAGTCGTGCATTTGTGGTTACAGCTGCAATTGACCTTACCACGTTACAGATTATAGCTACCTGCGTGTCATCCGAGTCCAAGAAAATCAACAATGTGGAATGGCTTACTTGGATAATTGATCATCATACAAAAAGAAGGGAATAAGAACAGTCCCTTATACCAATGTGGTTTACATAGACACGTGTGTCAAGCTTTCGTCCCTGTGTAATACGATGAGAAGTGTTAGAATGAGAAACATTGAAGGAAATTACAAACAAATGAAATCAACAACAGAAGTCAGTCGTGCATTTGTGGTTAAAGCAGCAATTGACCTCACCACGTTACAGATTATAGCTACATGCGTGTCTTCCAAGTCCAAGAAAATCAACAATGTGGAATGGTTTACTTGGATAATTGATCATCGTACAGAAAGAAGGGAATAAGAACAGTCCCTTATACCAATGTGGTTTCCATAGACACGTGTGTCAAGCTTTCGTCCCTGTGCAATACGATGAGAAGTGTTAGAATGAGAAACATTGAAGGAAATAACAAACAAACGAAATCAACAACAGAAGTCAGCCGTCCAATTGTGGTTACAGCAGCAATTGACCTTACCACGTGGGAGATTATAGCTACCTGCGTGTCATCCGAGTCCAAGAAAATCAACAATGTGGAATGGCTTACTTGGATAATTGTTCATTAAACAAAAAGAAGTCCCTTATACCAAAGTGGTTTCCTTAGACACGTGTGTCAAGCTTTCGTCCCTGTGCAATACGATGAAAAGTGTTAGAATGAGAAACATTGAAGGAAATAACAAACAAATGAAATCAACAACAGAAGTCAGTCGTGCATTTGTGGTTACAGCAGCAATTGACCTTACCACGTTACAGATTATAGCTACCTGCGTGTCATCCGAGTCCAAGAAAATCAACAATGTGGAATGGCTTACTTGGATAATTGATCATCATACAGAAAGAAGGGAATAAGAACATTCCCTTATACCAATGTGGTTTACATAGACACGTGTGTCAAGCTTTCGTCCCTGTGCAATACGATGAGAAGTGTTAGAATGAGAAACTTTGAAGGAAATTACAAACAAATGAAATCAACAACAGAAGTCAGCCGTCCAATTGTGGTTACAGCAGCAATTGACCTTACCACGTGGGAGATTATAGCTACCCGCGTGTCATCCGAGTCCAAGAAAATCAACAATTGGGAATGGCTCACTTGGATAATTGTTCATTAGACAAAAAGAAGGGAATAAGAACAGTCCCTTATACCAAAGTGGTTTCCTTAGACACCTGTGTCAAGCTTTCGTCCTGTGCAATACGATGAAAAGTGTTAGAATGAGAAACATAGAAGGAAATAACAAACAAATGAAATCAACAACAGAAGTCAGTCGTGCATTTGTGGTTACAGCAGCAATTGACCTTACCACGTGGGAGATTATAGCTACCTGCGTGACATCCGAGTCCAAGAAAATCAACAATGTAGAATGGCTTACTTGGATAATTGTTCATTAAACAAAACGAAGGGAATAAGAACAGTCCCTTATACCAAAGTGGTTTCCTTAGACACGCGTGTCAAGCTTTCGTCCCTGTGCAATACGATGAAAAGTGTTAGAATGAGAAACATAGAAGGAAATAACAAACAAATGAAATCAACAACAGAAGTCAGTCGTGCATTTGTGGTTACAGCAGCAATTGACCTTACCACGTGGGAGATTATAGCTACCTGCGTGACATCCGAGTCCAAGAAAATCAACAATGTGGAATGGCCTACTTGGATAATTGTTGATTAAACAAAAAAAAGAGAATAAGAACAGTCCCTTATACCAAAGTGGTTTCCTTAGACACGTGTGTCAAGCTTTCGTCCCTGTGCAATACGATGAGAAGTGTTAGAATGAGAAACATTGGAGGAAATAACAAACAAATGAAATCAACAACAGAAGTCAGTCGTGCATTTGTGGTTACAGCAGCAATTTACCTAACCACGTAAAAGATTATAGCTACCTGCGTGTCATCCGAGTCCAAGAAAATCAACAATGTGGAATGGCTTACTTGGATAATTGATCATTATACAGAAAGAGGGGAATAAGAACAGTCCCTTATACCAATGTGGTTTCCTTAGACACGTGTGTCAAGCCTTCGTTTCATACATACACATAGAAGGAAATAACAAACAAATGAAATCAACAACAGAAGTCAGTCGTGCATTTGTGGTTACAGCAGCAATTGACCTTACCACGTGGGAGATTACAGCTACCTGCGTGACATCCGAGCCCAAGAAAATGAACAATGTGGAACGGCTTACTTGGATAATTGTTCATTATACAGAAAGAAGGGAATAAGAACAGTCCCTTATACCAATGTGGTTTCCATAGACACGTGTGTCAAGCTTTCGTCCCTGTGCAATACGATGAAAAGTGTTAGAATGAGAAACATTGAAGGAAATAACAAACAAATGAAATCAACAACAGAAGTCAGTCGTGCATTTGTGATTACAGCAGCAATTGACCTTACCACGTGGGAGATTAGAGCTACCTGCGTGACATCCGAGTCCAAGAAAATCAACAATGTGGAATGGCTTACTTGGATAATTGTTCATTAAACAAAACGAAGGGAATAAGAACAGTCCCTTATACCAAAGTGGTTTCCTTAGACACGCGTGTCAAGCTTTCGCCCCTGTGCAAAACGATGAAAAGTGTAAGAATGAGAAACATAGAAGGAAATAACAAACAAATGAAATCAACAACAGAAGTCAGTCGTGCATTTGTGGTTACAGCAGCAATTGACCTTACCACGTGGGAGATTAAAGCTACCTGCGTGACATTCGAGTCCAAGAAAATCAACAATGTGGAATGGCTTACTTGGATAATTGTTGATTGAACAAAACGAAGGGAATGAGAACAGTCCCTTATACCAAAGTGGTTTCCTTAGACACGCGTGTCAAGCTTTCGTCCCTGTGCAATACGATGAAAAGTGTAAGAATGAGAAACATAGAAGGAAATAACAAACAAATGAAATCAACAACAGAAGTCAGTCTTGCATTTGTGGTTACAGCAGCAATTGACCTTACCACGTAAAAGATAATAGCTACCTGCGTGTCATCCGAGTCCAAGAAAACCAACAATGTGGAATGGCTTACTTGGATAATTGATCATTATACAGAAAGAAGGGAATAAGAACAGTCCCTTATACCAATGTGGTTTCCATAGACACGTGTGTCAAGCTTTCGTCCCTGTGCAATACGATGAGAAGTGTTAGAATGAGAAACATTGAAGGAAATAACAAACAAATCAAATCAACAACAGAAGTCAGTCGTGCATTTGTGATTACAGCAGCAATTGACCTTACCACGTGGGAGATTATAGCTACCTGCGTGACATCCGAGTCCAAGAAAATCAACAATGTGGAATGGCTTACTTGGATAATTGATCATTATACAGAAAGAATGAAGTAAGAACAGTCCCTTATACCAATGTGGTTTCCATAGACACGTGTGTCAAGCTTTCGTCCCTGTGCATTACGATGAAAAGTGTTAGAAGGAGAAACATTGAAGAAAATAACAAACGAATGAAATCAACAACAGAAGTCAGTCGTGCATTTGTGGTTACAGCAGCAATTGACCTTACCACGTGGGAGATTATATCTACCTGCGTGACATCCGAGTCCAAGAAAATCAACAATGTGGAACGGCTTACTTGGATAATTGTTCATTAAACAAAAAGAATTGAATAAGAACAGTCCCTTATACCAAAGTCGTATCCTTAGACACGTGTGTCAAGCTTTCGTCCCTGTGCAATACGATGAAAAGTGTTAGAATGAGAAACATTGAAGGAAATAACAAACAAATGAAATCAACAACAGAAGTCAGTCGTGCATTTGTGGTTACAGCAGCAATTGACCTCACCACGTTACAGATTATAGCTACCTGCGTGTCATCCGAGTCCAAGAAAATCAACAATGTGGAATGGCTTACTTGGATAATTGATCATCATACAGAAAGAAGGGAATAAGAACAGTCCCTTATACCGATGTGGTTTCCATAGACACGTGTGTCAAGCTTTCGTCCCTGTGCAATACGATGAAAAGTGTTAGAATGAGAAACATTGAAGGAAATAACAAACAAATGAAATCAACATTAGAAGTCAGTCGTGCATTTGTGGTTACAGCAGCAATTGACCTTACCACGTGGGAGATTATAGCTACCTGCGTGACATCCGAGTCCAAGATAATCAACAATGTGGAATGGCTTACTTGGATAATTGTTGATTGAACAAAAAAAAGGGAATAAGAACAGTCCCTCATACCAAAGTGGTTTTCTTAGACACGTGTGTCAAGCTTTCGTCCCTGTGCAATACGATGAAAAGTGTTAGAATGAGAAACATTGAAGGAAATAACAAACAAATGAAATCAACAACAGAAGTCAGTCGTGCATTTGTGGTTTCAGCAGCAATTGACCTTACCACGTGGGAGATTATAGCTACCTGCGTGACATCCGAGTCCAAGAAAATCATCAATGTGGAATGACTTACTTGGATAATTGATCATTATACAGAAAGAATGAAGTAAGAACAGTCCCTTATACGAATGTGGTTTCCATAGACACGTGTGTCAAGCTCTCGTCCCTGTGCAATACGATGAAAAGTGTAAGAATGAGAAACATAGAAGGAAAAAACAAACAAATGAAATCAACAACAGAAGTCAGTCGTGCATTTGTGGTTACAGCAGCAATTGACCTTACCACGTGGGAGATTCTAGCTACCTGCGTGACATCCGAGTCCAAGAAAATCAACAATGTGGAATGGCCCACTTAGATAATTGTTGATCAAACAAAAAAAAGGGAATAAGAACAGTCCCTTATACCAAAGTGGTTTCCTAAGACACGCGTGTCAAGCTTTCGTCCCTGTGCAATACGATGAAAAGTGTTAGAATGAGAAACATTGAAGAAAATAACAAACGAATGAAATCAACATTAGAAGTCAGTCGTGCATTTGTGGTTACAGCAGCAATTGACCTTACCACGTGGGAGATTATAGCTACCTGCGTGACATCCGAGTCCAAGAAAATCAACAATGTGGAATGGCTTACTTGGATAATTGTTGATTGAACAAAACGAAGGGAATAAGAACAGTCCCTTATACCAAAGTGGTTTCCTTAGACACGCGTGTCAAGCTTTCGTCCCTGTGCAATACGATGAAAAGTGTAAGAATGAGAAACATAGAAGGAAATAACAAACAAATGAAATCAACAACAGAAGTCAGTCGTGCATTTGTGGTTACAGCAGCAATTGACCTTACCACGTAAAAGATAATAGCTACCTGCGTGTCATCCGAGTCCAAGAAAACCAACAATGTGGAATGGCTTACTTGGATAATTGATCATTATACAGAAAGAAGGGAATAAGAACAGTCCCTTATACCAATGTGGTTTCCATAGACACGTGTGTCAAGCTTTCGTCCCTGTGCAATACGATGAGAAGTGTTAGAATGAGAAACATTGAAGGAAATAACAAACAAATCAAATCAACAACAGAAGTCAGTCGTGCATTTGTGATTACAGCAGCAATTGACCTTACCACGTGGGAGATTATAGCTACCTGCGTGACATCCGAGTCCAAGAAAATCAACAATGTGGAATGGCTTACTTGGATAATTGATCATTATACAGAAAGAATGAAGTAAGAACAGTCCCTTATACCAATGTGGTTTCCATAGACACGTGTGTCAAGCTTTCGTCCCTGTGCATTACGATGAAAAGTGTTAGAAGGAGAAACATTGAAGAAAATAACAAACGAATGAAATCAACAACAGAAGTCAGTCGTGCATTTGTGGTTACAGCAGCAATTGACCTTACCACGTGGGAGATTATATCTACCTGCGTGACATCCGAGTCCAAGAAAATCAACAATGTGGAACGGCTTACTTGGATAATTGTTCATTAAACAAAAAGAATTGAATAAGAACAGTCCCTTATACCAAAGTCGTATCCTTAGACACGTGTGTCAAGCTTTCGTCCCTGTGCAATACGATGAAAAGTGTTAGAATGAGAAACATTGAAGGAAATAACAAACAAATGAAATCAACAACAGAAGTCAGTCGTGCATTTGTGGTTACAGCAGCAATTGACCTCACCACGTTACAGATTATAGCTACCTGCGTGTCATCCGAGTCCAAGAAAATCAACAATGTGGAATGGCTTACTTGGATAATTGATCATCATACAGAAAGAAGGGAATAAGAACAGTCCCTTATACCGATGTGGTTTCCATAGACACGTGTGTCAAGCTTTCGTCCCTGTGCAATACGATGAAAAGTGTTAGAATGAGAAACATTGAAGGAAATAACAAACAAATGAAATCAACATTAGAAGTCAGTCGTGGATTTGTGGTTACAGCAGCAATTGACCTTACCACGTGGGAGATTATAGCTACCTGCGTGACATCCGAGTCCAAGATAATCAACAATGTGGAATGGCCTACTTGGATAATTGTTGATTAAACAAAAAAAAGTGAATAAGAACATTCCCTTCTACCAAAGTGGTTTCCTTAGACACGTGTGTCAAGCTTTCGTCCCTGTGCAATACGATGAGAAGTGTTAGAATGAGAAACATTGAAGGAAATAACAAACAAATGAAATCAACATTAGAAGTCAGTCGTGCATTTGTGGTTACAGCAGCAATTGACCTTACCACGTGGGAGATTATAGCTACCTGCGTGACATCCGAGTCCAAGAAAATCAACAATGTGGAACGGCTTACTTGGATAATTGTTCATTAAACAAAAAGAATTGAATAAGAACAGTCCCTTATACCAAAGTCGTATCCTTAGACACGTGTGTCAAGCTTTCGTCCCTGTGCAATACGATGAAAAGTGTTAGAATGAGAAACATTGAAGGAAATAACAAACAAATGAAATCAATAACAGAAGTCAGTCGTGCATTTGTGGTTACAGCAGCAATTGACCTCACCACGTTACAGATTATAGCTACCTGCGTGTCATCCGAGTCCAAGAAAATCAACAATGTGGAATGGCTTACTTGGATAATTGATAATCCATTGTAATTGATTACAGATTTTCTACACTCATTTTCTGAAAAAGTTGATATTAGTTGATTCATTATTATATTACATATTCATATTGACCATGAATAATTCTTTTAAGATCGCTATACTTACTGGCAGAAATTTTTTGTTTAACTCTACAGGGTAATTTGAATTCACTAGAATTGGTAAATAATATATTATTTATAATACGGACCTCTTCTTCTTCTAACGCAGTTAACTCCAAGAAATGTAGATTCTGAAAAAAAAAATAACAATATAATAGTTGAAATCATTTTGGAAATTATAATATTTCTGTATATAGTATATCCAAAGTCCCTTGAAATAGTCTATAAAAACGCTTGGCCAGAGATAATTGCAAAACAGTCATAAACCAGTAAGGCGAAATTTATATCCCTCAGTGGAAGCAGAAGGCTGAATGATAATGATGTACAGGGTGATTCACCGCGATGGCTTATTGTTTATGGAAAACTAATAATAATTTTCTGCTGAAAATTTTAACAATTTCAGATTACTACCTACTTATTTCAAACGGCACACCCAGTATATTATTGCATTATCAGATAGCTTGGTTGATGATAATTTCAGCAATATGGAAATACTTGAGTATAAGCTGAACAGTTCATAAGTTGAAGAGATTCCTATAGATATCTAATGAAAAGTTTTTCGGAAAAATCTATATTTTTTTATTCATTCAGTCAATTTTACGTAGATATAAAAAGAGAGGGGTCTCAAGCAAACTCTATACTTGAAGAGTTTTCGAGGAAAATCTTCAACTAAGGAAACCTGCAATTTCTCATTGAATGGAGTAGTCTATGACTTCCAGAAAACATGAAAAGAAACTAAAAAATCGAAATTTCTTGAATTGTAATAAATTTTTCGTTAAGAAAGTTGAAAATTCATAAACCAATAAAAAAAAACTAACTACATAAAATATAACTGATTTTTGAAAATATTCGAATAAATGAAAATATCCCTAAGCTAGTATTAAAAAAATTACCTCCATATTCAAACAATTAACTATTTAAACATGAAACTTTCCACTAGAAATATCACTTCAACAACTGTTTATAAAGTAACTCTTTGAAGAATGTTCGCTAAACTGAGGTTACTTACAATTTGTCAACCCGGCATGGTTGACGAACATAGAATATTTTTCTTCTTCTTAACTATGTACAGGTCGAGCCATATACCTAATATTAGGGGCAAGTTGCACCATTTGCCTAAACATTGATTAAAATTTCAACATTGATTAATTTCTGATTTCTTTCGAGAAATCATAGAGTAATCAACGTTTAAATTTTTAATTAATGTTTAGGCAAATGGTGCAACTGGCCCTTTGTCTATTGGGTAAAATATAGGAGTGCGCGTGCGCCTCATATTAAATTTCAATAATAATATATATAATCATAATAATAATTTTCAAACAGATAGTTTCTAAACTGTGCTCGAAATAAAAAATTCCAATCCCACAAAATTATCTGTATTTCGTTTCTTCATTTCCAGCTTAATTTTATTGTAATCTATGGTCCACAGTTCGCATTGAAAAAATGTCCAGCGGACAGGATAAATAGATGGCGCTAGTGTAGCTAGGGGTATATTTGTATTTTGTGGTTTCTGTAATCTGCATTCCGTGGTTTCATGTTAAGCGTGGTTATATTCATAGATAAATACAAATGTACCCCTTATATATGGTTATAATTGATTCTGATAGATGTGGCAAGCTGAAAAATAAATATTAAATTCTGTTGATAATTATAACATAGGTAATGAGAAAACCATTTTCTGTTGATATTTCGACATTTCGATCTTTAGCGGAATATAACAATTATGTTAAATTATTATATTTACTTTAATATTATTTTTGTGTCTCCCGACCAATGTACAAATTTCCGAAATTATTTTTTGTTCCCGATAATAGGGACATTCGATCTGCCAACCGAAGAAAGCGAACATACTTTTGTTGGATAGCACATATGCCTACTTATGCGTTTCGTCCCTGGCACACAAACCGGACTCATCAGGGTGACTTTGGTATAATTGTGTGTGCCGTGTCACAGACGCTTGGGAAATTTATTATTATCGGGAGCCGCCGGGACTCGAACCCGGCACCTTGTCGCATCTCGGTGAGTGAGTCTACCTCTTAACGTCTAGGCTACCGAATGCTGTGTTTATTGTTGCTATGTGGAGCTTTATGAGAAGCCGCCACACTTTCATCCTTTTTGAAGTTTTTTATGAAATTTACCTTAGAACATAGAATATACTCTAAGAAATTAGCCTTCTAGCTATTCAGTGAATAGTTTTCTATTCAGTGAGTAGTTGATATTTATGAATATTCGTTACTATTCACTGATGATGATTAGATAGTTGAGTAATTAATCATTTGTGAAGTTAAGAATGAAAGTTTGAATGATCACTTTTCAGGAATAATTGAAGAAAGATATTGAAATTGGAGATCACATATGTTGAAATTGATAGATACAATTGAATTGTAATTATTCATTTCATAGTAGAAACTGGTATTCGTCCAAAGAAACATGAATAGAATTGGGAATTTATAAATAAAAAAATATAAAAATTGAATATAAGATTCTAACATATGAATTTAGCAATGAAGAGTTCTAATAATAACAATATAAGATTCTACATTCGCAATTTAATGCTGTCTTTTTAATCGATTGCAGAGTTTATTCATTTGAAACCTTGCTTTCATATTTCATATGCATTGTCATTTCTAGACATTACTCAATTTCATTGGTCAATTATTGTTTGATTCTGAATTGCGAAACGACGAATTTTTCTATTCTTTTAAATCTGAGGTCTAAAAATGTAAAAGAATTGAATAGACTTAACCAATCCTTATTCAGAAGCAAATTCTAGAGGTTTTAGGCATGTACATTAGTAAATGGTGGAACATCCAAAATGTTACCAAATCGAGGCCTATGCCATTGAATAGTTGGTATCCCAGACAATCGAAACTACTAGCGTACACCAGATGTAAATTATAAGCACAGACCTTCAACTGTAGTAAGAGAGAAATTCAATATATTCTGAGTTCTCATGTCTAATATCCAGGATAATAAAATTTGAAGAAATCCAATCTGACCTTGGACAGAACTTTTTTTTTGAGTAATTATTCAACTGAGTTTCGATTTTCAAGTGAATTAGAGGACCAATAGAAAAAAAAAATTTCATAATAATCAGAGACGAGAATTCTCCAAAAAAATTGTTCTGACCCAGGAAAAGGAATAATAGGTTATAAAACGGAAATTAATGAGTGTTTTGTTTTGGGTCATTATAGATATAGGTTAATTCAGAGTTCATGACTGGCATATTTGTGATTTTTGTGAAACAAAAAAAATTTACATGATTCGAGTGCATGAGGTACGATCTTCCAAAATATCCTCATTTATCTAGGTTACAGAAGTAGGAGAACGTAGCGCCGCTGAACACAGGGGAAAATTATAAAGTTTGGTCAAGTTTTTTTTATTATATTGAGCGAAATTCACCTGATTTCAAGAGCAAAGAAAAAGGAATAAAGAGTCCAAAGTCCTGAAATAGCTAATACTGTTTATGGTTGATTGGAATTTTCACGAAGACGATCTTTTTTTCCTTCTGAGATAGTAGTTCTTGCAAAAATTTAATTTAAGTTTTAGGAAAAGAAATTTCTTCAAAAAAACAAACAAAATTTTACATTTATACAAGGTTCGTTTATTAAAATATAATATTTATTTTTTATATACATATACATATACATATATATAACATTGTAAAGTCAATTTATCATATTCTCCCGAAATACAAGACATGGCATTTCTCATGAAACAACAGAAAAATATTACAATGTTCAGCATCCTTAAATCTAATCTGTACAAATTAACAACTAAATCAATGAATCTTTACTCTTCACACCGTATCACTCCTTCGATAAAATAATAAATAAGGAACTCTATCTCCTTGACGTTTAAGAACATCTTCTTCCGTAACTCTGTTTATTTTAGAGTCATCAAACCTCAACCATGTATTATACCCCGAATGGAAGGTATCTGCTATATGATGCCCATAGCTGGCCTCCTTTCCTACATGGTATACTACAGATATTAATTTATATTGTCTCTCCGCTGAAGTATTCGTCCTTCCAGATAATATTTTAGAATCAATCTGCAGATTGATGGGAAATTCTATAGTCTTCATTATTTTAGTGCAGCCATTCATTCTGTATTCGAAGCATTTCAAATGTAATACTAAAACTACAGGCAACTTCTCTATCATCACTTGCTGCCATGCTTCAACCGTTTCTTACATTTCGATGATGTCAGACCCTTTAGTTTGTTCTTGGTTGTAAGGCCTTTTAATGCTTCAGCTATGTTATTTGCTTTCCTAATATTTAATGGCAATGTTAGGAATGGTTCAATATTTTCTGAAGTTTCGTCTCCGGTTTTATGGATTCTTGAACAGAGAAGTCCTCCGAATATATCACTAATCGGTGTCTTGTCCATTTGTATTTCTCTTGTTACATTCCCTTCGTTCCTAGGACCAATAACTTTCCAATCATCCACATCTATTTTCACTTCTTTTTTAGCTGCTTGAATATTTTCGTCATGGCTAATCAATTTCATTATTCCCATCATTTCATCATTGAGTCCATTCAACAGAAGGCCCAAGAATTCTTCGGCGTCTTCTTGTCGGCCTTCAACAAGGAAAGAATCGTTACGTGTTCCGTTTAGCATCGTATAAAACGATGAGGCCTCAAACGAATTGCCATTGTCTATATTGACGAAAGTTTGCTTCTTGTTCTTCTTTTTTGAACGTGACTTGCGTCTTACATTGGGCAGATTATCGAAGTTATTCATAAATTTACACCTGGATTAGTTGAATAATGAAAATACATATATAAAATTGTTATTCAATCAAAGTTGCAAATTATATTAATTTATACTTACATATTTTCACTCATTGTTATTGATTTCAGTGCATTATTGTGAGTGAAGTTCTCTGATAGCCGTTTGAGGAGATTACAAAGTGGTGGGCAAGCAAGTAAGGCTTGTAATATTGAGTTTATATAACAAAAGTTACTTTTGTTTCGTAAACACCTGGATTTAAAACTGGTTTGCGTCCCAGCAATTTAATAGTTTTTGAGAAATTCTGAAAATTTAAAAATATTACTAATCATGATAGAATTTTGAATTTTCACTGATATCTGTAGGTGAAAACCAAAGCATTCCACTTTTCATCGAGTAAAATGGGTTCAACTAAGTAAAATAATTATCTACTGTAGATGTAAGCAAATTGTTAGTTGAAAGTAAGATAAATATATAAAAAAAGATATGGTTTTGAACTCACCTCCTAACATATGAGTGGCTGAATCTATTTTTTTGACTACTTTTGTATGTTTTAAAGATGTTACATGTGAATCATTAATTTTATTGTCTATTTTCTCCATCGATATTGTTTTAACATCTTTATCAAATAGACTAGCCCATGATATTTTCCATACATTTACTGTGGGCTCCTCAATTTTAGATTCATTTTTATTCGAGATGCTACTTTCAATTTTTTCAGTTGTCCTATTGGAAATTGTATCATTTTTGATTATCTCTGTATTATCTCTTGCAATAATTTCAACTGTTTTTACAGCTCAACTAGGGGGAGTTGAAGGTTTCGAATGTTTTCCTGTCATCTCATTCTGGATAATAGGTTTTGTAATTGATAATCCATTGTAATTGATTACAGATTTTCTACACTCATTTTCTGAAAAAGTTGATATTAGTTGATTCATTATTATATTACATATTCATATTGACCATGAATAATTCTTTTAAGATCTCTATACTTACTTGCAGAAATTTTTTGTTTAACTCTACAGGGTAATTTGTATTCACTAGAATTGGTAAATAATATATTATTAATAATACCTCTTCTTCTTCTAACTGAGTTAACTCCAAGAAATGTAGATTCTGAAAAAAAAAATAACAATATAATAGTAGAAATCATTTTGGAAATTATAATATTTCTGTATATAGTATATCCAAAGTCCCTTGAAATGGTCTATAAAAACGCTTGGCCAGAGATAATTGCAAAACAGTCATTAACCAGTAAGGCGAAATTTATATCCCTCAGTGGAAGCAAAAGGCTGAATGATAATGATGTACAGAGTGATTCACCGCGATGGCTTATTGTTTATGGAAAACTAATAATAATTTTGTGCTGTAAATTTTAACAATTTCAGATTACTACCTACTTATTTCAAACGGCACACCCAGTATATTATTGCATTATCAGATAGCTTGGTTGATGATAATTTCAGCAATATGGCAAAACTTGAGTATAAGCTGAACAATTCATAAGTTGAAGAGATTCCTATAGATTTCTAATGAAAAGTTTTTTGGAAAAATCTATATTTTTTTATTCATTCAGTCAATTTTACGTAGATATAAAAAGAGAGGGGTCTCAAGCAAACTCTATACTTGAAGAGTTTTCGAGGAAAAACTTCAACTAAGGAAAACTGCAATTTCTCATTGAATGGAGTAGTCTATGACTTCCAGAAAACATGAAAAGAAACTAAAAAGTCGAAATTTCTTGAATTGTAATAAATTTTTCGTTAAGAAAGTTGAAAATTCATGAACCAATGAAAAAAAATAACTACATGAAATATAACTGATATTCGAAAATATTCGAATAAATGAAAATAACCCTAAGCTAGTATTAAAAAAATTACCTCCATATTCAAACAATTAACTATTTAAACATGAAACTTTCCACTAGAAATATCACTTCAACAACTGTTTAAGAAGTAACTCTTGGAAGAATGTTCGCTGAACTGAGGTTACTTACAATTTGTCAACCTGGCATGGTTGACGAGCATAGAATATTTTTCTTCTTCTTAACTATGTACAGGTCGAGCCATATACCTAATATTAGGGGCAAGTTGCACCATTTGCCTAAACATTGATTAAAATTTAAACATTGATTAATTTCTGATTTCTCTTGAGAAATCATAGAGTAATCAACGTTTAAATTTTTAATTAATGTTTAGGCAAATGGTGCAACTGGCTCTTTGTCTATTGGGTGAAATATAGAAGTGCGCGTGCGCCGCATATTTTTTTGTTCATTCAGTCAATTTTACGTAGATATAAAAAGAGAGGGGTCTCAAGCAAATTCTATACTTAAGGAGTTTTCGAGGAAAAACTTCAACTAAGGAAAACTGCAATTTCTCATTGAATGGAGTAGTCTATGACTCCCAGAAAACATGAAAAGAAACTCAAAAGTCGAAATTTTATGAATTGTAATAAATTTTTCGTTATGATGGTGGAAAATCCATAAACCAATAAAAAAAAACTAACTACATGAAATATAACTGATATTTGAAAATATTCGAATAAATTAAAACAACCCTAAGCTAGTATTAAAAAAATTACCCCCATATTCAAACAATTTTCTATTTAAACATGAAACTTTCCACTAGAAATATCACTTCAACAACTGTTTATAAAGTAAGGAACTCTATCTCCTTGACGTTTAAGAACATCTTCTTCCGTAACTCTGTTTATTTTAGAGTCATCAAACCTCAACCATGTATTATACCCCGAATGGAAAGTATCTGCTATATAATGCCCATAGCTGGCCTCCTTTCCTACATGGTATACTACAGATATTAATTTATATTGTCTCTCCGCTGAAGTATTCGTCCTTCCTGATAATATTTTAGAATCAATCTGCAGATTGATGGGAAATTCTATAGTCTTCATTATTTCAGTGCAGCCATTCATTCTGTATTCGAAGCATTTCAAATGTAATACTAAAACTACAGGCAACTTCTCTATCATCACTTGCTGCCATGCTTCAACCGTTTCTTTCGTTTTCGATGATGTCAGACCCTCTAAATTGTTCTTGGTTGTAAGGCCTTCTAATGCTTGAGCTATATTATTTGCTTTCTTAATATTTAATGGCAATGTTAGGAATGGTTCAATATTTTCTGAAGTTTCGTCTCCGGTTTTATGGATTCTTGAACAGAGAAGTCCTCCGAATATATCACTAATCGGTGTCTTGTCCATTTGTATTTCTCTTGTTACATTCCCTTCGTTCCTAGGACCAATAACTTTCCAATCATCCACATCTATTTTCACTTCTTTTTTAGCTGCTTGAATATTTTCGTCATGGCTAATCAATTTCATTATTCCCATCATTTCATCATTGAGTCCATTCAACAGAAGGCCCAAGAATTCTTCGGCGTCTTCTTGTCGGCCTTCAACAAGGAAAGAATCGTTACGTGTTCCGTTTAGCATCGTATAAAACGATGAGGCCTCAAACGAATTGCCATTGTCTATATTGACGGAAGTTTGCTTCTTGTTCTTCTTTTTTGAACGTGACTTGCGTCTTACATTGGGCAGATTATCGAAGTTATTCATAAATTTACACCTGGATTAGTTGAATAATGAAAATACATATATAAAATTGTTATTCGATCAAAGTTGCAAATTATATTAATTTATACTTACATATTTTCACTCATTGTTATTGATTTCAGTGCATTATTGTGAGTGAAGTTCTCTGATAGCCGTTTGAGGAGATTACAAAGTGGTGGGAAGCAAGTAAGGCTTGTAATATTGAGTTTATATAACAAAAGTTACTTTTGTTTCGTAAACACCTGGATTTAAAACTGGTTTGCGTCCCAGCAATTTAATAGTTTTTGAGAAATTCTGAAAATTTAAAAATATTACTAATCATGATAGAATTTTGAATTTTCACTGATATCTGTAGGTGAAAACCAAAGCATTCCACTTTTCATCGAGTAAAATGGGTTCAACTAAGTAAAATAATTATCTACTGTAGATGTAAGCAAATTGTTAGTTGAAAGTAAGATAAATATATAAAAAAAGATATGGTTTTGAACTCACCTCCTAACATATGAGTGGCTGAATCTATTTTTTTGACTACTTTTGTATGTTTTAAAGATGTTACATGTGAATCATTAATTTTATTGTCTATTTTCTCATTCGATATTGTTTTAACATCTTTATCAAATAGACTAGCCCATGATTTTTTCCATACATTTACTGTGGGCTCCTCAATTTTAGATTCATTTTTATTCGAGATGCTACTTTCAATTTTTTCAATTGTCCTATTGGAAATTGTATCATTTTTGATTATCTCCGTATTATCTCTTGCATTGATTTCAACTGTTTTTACAGCTGAACTAGGGGGAGTTGAAGGTTTCGAATGTTTTCCTGTCATCTCATTCTGGATAAAAGGTTTTGTAATTGATAATCCATTGTAATTGATTACAGATTTTCTACACTCATTTTCTGAAAAAGTTGATATTAGTTGATTCATTATTATATTACATATTCATATTGACCATGAATAATTCTTTTAAGATCTCTATACTTACTTGCAGAAATTTTTTGTTTAACTCTACAGGGTAATTTGTATTCACTAGAATTGGTAAATAATATATTATTAATAATACCTCTTCTTCTTCTAACTGAGTTAACTCCAAGAAATAAAGATTCTGAAAAAAAAAATAACAATATAATAGTGGAAATCATTTTGGAAATTATAATATTTCTGTATATAGTATATCCAAAGTCCCTTGAAATGGTCTATAAAAACGCTTGGCCAGAGATAATTGCAAAACAGTCATAAACCAGTAAGGCGAAATTTATATCCCTCAGTGGAAGCAAAAGGCTGAATGATAATGATGTACAGAGTGATTCACCGCGATGGCTTATTGTTTATGGAAAACTAATAATAATTTTGTGCTGAAAATTTAATCAATTTCAGATTACTACCTTCTTATCTCAAACGCACACCCAGTATATTAGTGCATTATCAGATAGCTTGGTTGATGATAATTTCAGCAATATGGCGATACTTGAGTATAAGCTGAACAGTTCATAAGTTGAAGAGATTCCTATAGATATCTAATGAAAAGTTTTTCGGAAAAATCTTTATTTTTTTATTCATTCAGTAAAATTTACGTTGATATAAAAAGAGAGGGGTCTCAAGCAAACTCTATACTTGAAGAGTTTTCGAGGAAAAACTTCAACTAAGGAAAACTGCAATTTCTCATTGAATGGAGTAGTCTATGACTTCCAGAAAACATGAAAAGAAAATAAAAAGTCGAAATTTTTTGAATTGTAATAAATTTTTCGTTAAGAAAGTTGAAAATTCATAAACCAATAAAAAAAAACTAACTACATAAAATATAACTGATATTTGAAGATATTCGAATAAATGAAAATATCCCTAAGCTAGTATTAAAAAAATTACCTCCATATTCAAACATTTTTCTATTCAAACATGAAACTTTCCACTAGAAATATCACTTCAACAACTGTTTATAAAGTAACTCTTGAAAGAATGTTCGCTAAACTGAGGTTACTTACAATTTGTCAACCCGGCATGGTTGACGAACATAGAATATTTTTCTTCTTTTTAACTATGTACAGGTCGAGCCATATACCTAATATTAGGGGCCAGTTGCACCATTTGCCTAAACATTGATTAAAATTTAAACATTGATTAATTTCTGATTTCTCTTGAGAAATCATAGAGTAATCAACGTTTAAATTTTTAATTAATGTTTAGGCAAATGGTGCAACTGGCCCTTAGTCTATTAGGTAGAATATAGAAGTGCGCGTGCGCCTCATATTAAATTTCAATAATAATATATATAATAATAATAATAATTTTCAAACAGATAGTTTCTAAACTGTGCTCGAAATAAAAAATTCCAATCCCACAAAATTATCTGTATTTCGTTTCTTCATTTCCAGCTTAATTTTATTGTAATCTATGGTCCACAGTTCGCATTGAAAAAGTGTCCAGCGGACAGGATAAATAGATGGCGCTAGTGTAGCTAGGGGTATATTTGTATTTTGTGGTTTCTGTAATCTGCATTCCGTGGTTTCATTTTAAGCGTGGTTATATTCATAGATAAATACAAATGTACCCCTTATATATGGTTATAATTGATTCTGATAGATGTGGCAAGCTGAAAAATAAATATTAAATTCTGTTGATAATTATAACATAGGTAATGAGAAAACCATTGTCTGTTGATATTTCGACATTTCGATCTTTAGTGGAATATAACAATTATGTTAAATTATTATATTTACTTTAATATTATTTTTGTGTCTCCCGACTAATGTACAAATTTCCGAAATTATTTTTTGTTCCCGATAATAGGGACATTCGATCTGCCAACCCAAGAAAGCGAACATACTTTTGTTGGATAGCACATATGCCTACTCATGCGTTTCGTCCCTGGCACACACACCGGACTCATGAGTGTGACTTTGGTATAATTGTGTGTGCCGTGTCACAGACGCTTGGGGAATTTATTATTATCGGGAGCCGCCGGGACTCGAACCCGGCACCTTGTCGCATCTCGGTGAGTGAGTCTACCTCTTAACGTCTAGGCTACCGAATGCTGTGTTTATTGTTGCTATGTGGAGCTTTATGAGAAGCCGCCACACTTTCATCCTTTTTGAAGTTTTCTATGAAATTCACCTTAGAACATAGAATATACTCTAAAAAATTAGCCTTCTAGCTATTCAGTGAATAGTTTTCTATTCAGTGAGTAGTTGATATTTATGAATATTCGTTACTATTCACTGATGATGATTAGATAGTTGAGTAATTAATTATTTGTGAAGTTACGAATGAAAGTTTGAATGATCACTTTTCAGGAATAATTGAAAAAAGATATTGAAATTGGAGATCACATATGTTGAAATTGATAGATACAATTGAATTGTTATTATTCATTTCATAGTAGAAACTGGTATTCGTCCGAAGAAACATGAATAGAATTGGGATTTTATAAATAAAAAAATATAAAAATTGAATATAAGATTCTAACATATGAATTTAGCAATAAAGAGTTCTAATAATGACAATATGAGATTCTACATTCGAAATTTAATGCCGTCTTTTTAATCGATTGCAGAGTTCATTCATTTGAAACCTCGCTTTCATATTTCATATGCATTGTCATTTCTAGACATTACTCTATTTCATTGGTCAATTATTCATTGTTTGATTCTGAATTGCGAAACGACGAATTTTTCTATTCTTTTAAATCTGAGGTCTAAAAATGTAAAAGAATTGAATAGACTTGACCAATCCTTATTCAGAAGCAAATTTTAGAGGTTTTAGGCATGTAGATTAGTAAATGGTGGAACATCCAAAATGTTACCAAATCGAGGCCTATGCCATTGAATAGTTGGTATCCCAGACAATCGAAACTATAAGCGTACACCAGATGTAAATTATAAGCACAGACCTTTAACTGTAGTAAGAGAGAAATTCAATATATTCTGAGTTCTCATGTCTAATATCCAGGATGATATAATTCAAAGAAATCCAATTTGACCTTGGACAGAAATTTTTTTTGAGTAATTATTCAACTAAGTTTTGATTTTCAAGTGAATTAGAGGACCAATAGAAGAAAGAAATTTTATAGTAATCAGAGACGAGAATTCTCCAAAAAAATTGTTCTGACCCAGGAAAAAAAATAATAGGTTATAAAACGGAAATTAATGAGTGTTTTGTTTTGGGTCATTATAGATATAGGTTAATTCAGAGTTCATGACTGGTATATTTGTGATTTTTGTGAAACAAAAAAAAATTACATGATTCGAGTGCATGAGGTAAACAAATGAAATCAACAACAGAAGTCAGTCGTGCATTTGTGGTTACAGCAGCAATTGACCTTACCACGTGGGAGATTATAGCTACCCGCGTGTCATCCGAGTCCAAGAAAATCAACAATGTGGAACGGCTTACTTGGATAATTGTTCATTAAACAAAAAGAAGGGAATAAGAACAGTCCCTTATACCAAAGTGGTTTCCTTAGACACGTGTCTCAAGCTTTCGTCCCTGTGCAATACGATGAAAAGTGTTAGAATGAGAAACATTGAAGGAAATAACAAACAAATGAAATCAACAACAGAAGTCAGTCGTGCATTTTTGGTTACAGCAGCAATTGACCTTACCACGTTACAGATTATAGCTACCTGCGTGTCATCCGAGTTCAAGAAAATCAACAATGTGGAATGGCTTACTTGGATAATTGATCATCATACAGAAAGAAGGGAATAAGAACAGTCCCTTATACCAATGTGGTTTCCATAGACACGTGTGTCAAGCTTTCGTCCCTGTGCAATACGATGAGAAGTGTTAGAATGAGAAACATTGAAGGAAATAACAAACAAATGAAATCAACAACAGAAGTCAGTCGTGCATTTGTGGTTACAGCAGCAATTGACCTTACCACGTGGGAGATTATAGCTACCTGCGTGACATCCGAGTCCAAGAAAATCAACAATGTGGAATGGCTTACTTGGATAATTGTTCATTAAACAAAACGAAGGGAATAAGAACAGTCCCTTATACCAAAGTGATTTCCTTAGACACGCGTGTCAAGCTTTCGTCCCTGTGCAATACGATGAGAAGTGTTAGAATGAGAAACATTGAAGGAAATAACAAACAAATGAAATCAACATTAGAAGTCAGTCGTGCATTTGTGGTTACAGCAGCAATTGACCTCACCACGTGAGAGATTATAGCTACCTGCGTGACATCCGAGTCCAAGAAAATCAACAATGTGGAATGGCCCACTTGGATAATTGTTGATCAAACAAAAAAAAGGGAATAAGAACAGTCCCTTATACCAAAGTGGTTTCCTTAGACACGCGTGTCAAGCTTTCGTCCCTGTGCAATACGATGAAAAATTGACCAATCCTTATTCAGAAGCAAATTCTAGAGGTTTTAGGCATGTACATTAGTAAATGGTGGAACATCCAAAATGTTACCAAATCGAGGCCTATGCCATTGAATAGTTGGTATCCCAGACAATCGAAACTACTAGCGTACACCAGATGTAAATTATAAGCACAGACCTTCAACTGTAGTAAGAGAGAAATTCAATATATTCTGAGTTCTCATGTCTAATATCCAGGATAATAAAATTTAAAGAAATCCAATCTGACCTTGGACAGAACTTTTTTTCGAGTAATTATTCAACTGAGTTTAGATTTTCAAGTGAATTAGAGGACCAATAGAAAAAAGAAATTTCATAGTGATCAGAGTAATCCAAAAAAATTGTTCTGACCCAGGAAAAGGAATAATAAGTTATAAAACGGAAATTAATGAGTGTTTTGTTTTGGGTCATTATAGATATAGGTTAATTCAGAGTTCATGACTGGTATATTTGTGATTTTTGTGAAACAAAAAAAAATTACATGATTCGAGTGCATGAGGTACGATCTTCCAAAATATCCTCATTTATCTAGGTTACAGAAGTAGGAGAACGTAGCGCCGCTGAACACAATGGAAAATTATGAAGTTTGGTCAAGTTTTTTTTTATTATATTGAGCGAAATTCACCTGATTTCAAGAGCAAAGAAAAAAGAATAAAGAGTCCAAAGTCCTGAAATAGCTAATACTGTTTATGGTCGATTGGAATTTTCACGAAGACGATCTTTTTTTTCTTCTGAGATAGTAGTTCTTGCAAAAATTTAATTTAAGTTTTAGGAAAAGAAATTTCTTCAAAAAAAACAAACAAAATTTTACATTTATACAAAGTTCGTTTATTAGAATATAATATTCATTTTTTATATACATATACATATATATAACATTGTAAAGTCAATTTATCATATTCTCCCGAAATACAATGGCTTCACTCATGAAACAACAGAAAAATATTACAATGTTCAGCATCCTTAAATCTAATCTGTACAAATTAACAACTATATCAATGAATCTTTACACTTCACACCGTATCACTCCTTCGATAAAATAATAAATAAGGAACTCTATCTCCTTGACGTTTAAGAACATCTTCTTCCGTAACTCTGTTTATTTTAGAGTCATCAAACCTCAACCATGTATTATACCCCGAATGGAAAGTTTCTGCTATATAATGCCCAAAGCTGGCCTCCTTTCCTACATGGTATACTACAGATATTAATTTATATTGTCTCTCCGCTGAAGTATTCGTCCTTCCAGATAATATTTTAGAATCAATCTGCAGATTGATGGGAAATTCTATAGTCTTCATTATTTTAGTGCAGCCATTCATTCTGTATTCGAAGCATTTCAAATGTAATACTAAAACTACAGGCAACTTCTCTATCATCACTTGCTGCCATGCTTCAACCGTTTCTTACATTTCGATGATGTCAGACCCTTTAGTTTGTTCTTGGTTGTAAGGCCTTTTAATGCTTCAGCTATGTTATTTGCTTTCTTAATATTTAATGGCAATGTTAGGAATGGTTCAATATTTTCTGAAGTTTCGTCTCCGGTTTTATGGATTCTTGAACAGAGAAGTCCTCCGAATATATCACTAATCGGTGTCTTGTCCATTTGTATTTCTCTTGTTACATTCCCTTCGTTCCTAGGACCAATAACTTTCCAATCATCCACATCTATTTTCACTTCTTTTTTAGCTGCTTGAATATTTTCGTCATGGCTAATCAATTTCATTATTCCCATCATTTCATCATTGAGTCCATTCAACAGAAGGCCCAAGAATTCTTCGGCGTCTTCTTGTCGGCCTTCAACAAGGAAAGAATCGCTACGTGTTCCGTTTAGCATCGTATAAAACGATGAGGCCTCAAACGAATTGCCATTGTCTATATTGACGAAAGTTTGCTTCTTGTTTTTCTTTTTTGAACGTGACTTGCGTCTTACATTGGGCAGATTATCGAAGTTATTCATAAATTTACACCTGGAATAGTTGAATAATGAAAATACATATATAAAATTGTTATTCAATCAAAGTTGCAAATTATATTAATTCATACTCACATATTTTCACTCAGTGTTATTGATTTCAGTGCATTATTGTGAGTGAAGTTCTCTGATAGCCGATTACAAAGTGGTGGGCAAGCAAGTAAGGCTTGTAATATTGAGTTTATATAACGAAAGTTACTTTTGTTTCGTAAACCCCTGGGTTCAAAACTGGTTTGGGTCCCATCAATTTTATAGTTCTTGAGAAATTCTGAAAATTAAAAAATATTACTAACCATGAAACTTGAATTTCACTGATATTTGTAGGTGAAAACCAAAGCATTCCACTTTTCATCAAGTAAAATGGGTTCAACTAAGTAAAATAATTATCTACTGTAGATGTAAGCAAATTGTTAGTTGAAAGTAAGATAAATATATAAAAAAAGATATGGTTTTGAACTCACCTCCTAACATATGAGTGGCTGAATCTATTTTTTTGACTACTTTTGTATGTTTTAAAGATGTTACATGTTAATCATTAATTTTATTGTCTATTTTCTCCATCGATATTGTTTTAACATCTTTATCAAATAGACTAGCCCATGATATTTTCCATACATTTACTGTGGGCTCCTCAATTTTAGATTCATTTTTATTCGAGATGCTACTTTCAATTTTTTCAGTTGTCCTATTGGAAATTGTATCATTTTTGATTATCTCTGTATTATCTCTTGCAATAATTTCAACTGTTTTTACAGCTCAACTAGGGGGAGTTGAAGGTTTCGAATGTTTTCCTGTCATCTCATTCTGGATAATAGGTTTTGTAATTGATAATCCATTGTAATTGATTACAGATTTTCTACACTCATTTTCTAAAAAAGTTGATATTAGTTGATTCATTATTATATTGCATATTCATATTGACCATGAATAATTCTTTTAAGATCTCTATACTTACTTGCAGAAAATTTTTGTTTAACTCTACAGGGTAATTTGTATTCACTAGAATTGGTAAATAATATATTATTTATAATACGGACCTCTTCTTCTTCTAACGGAGTTAACTCCAAGAAATGTAGATTCTGAAAAAAAAAATAACAATATTATAGTTGAAATCATTTTGGAAATTATAATATTTCTGTATATAGTATATCCAAAGTCCCTTGAAATAGTCTATAAAAACGCTTGGCCAGAGATAATTGCAAAACAGTCATAAACCAGTAAGGCGAAATTTATATCCCTCAGTGGAAGCAGAAGGCTGAATGATAATGATGTACAGGGTGATTCACCGCGATGGCTTATTGTTTATGGAAAACTAATAATAATTTTCTGCTGAAAATTTTAACAATTTCAGATTACTACCTACTTATTTCAAACGGCACACCCAGTATATTATTGCATTATTAGATAGCTTGGTTGATGATAATTTCAGCAATATGGCAAAACTTGAGTATAAGCTGAACAATTCATAAGTTGAAGAGATTCCTATAGAAATAAAATAAAACGAAGTAATTTCCACTATGTTATTTAATTGTTAGCAACAATTGTTTCGCCACACTGTGGCTTCATCAGGCTACATTTCTGAACTGAACATAGTGGAAATTACTTCGTTTTATTTTATTTATAATGAATTTCCGTCAAGTAAGGACCGAATCCATTAAAGATTCCTATAGATTTCTAATGAAAAGTTTTTTGGAAAAATCTATATTTTTTTATTCATTCAGTCAATTTTACGTAGATATAAAAAGAGAGGGGTCTCAAGCAAACTCTATACTTGAAGAGTTTTCGAGGAAAAACTTCAACTAAGGAAAACTGCAATTTCTCATTGAATGGAGTAGTCTATGACTTCCAGAAAACATGAAAAGAAACTAAAAAGTCGAAATTTCTTGAATTGTAATAAATTTTTCGTTAAGAAAGTTGAAAATTCATGAACCAATGAAAAAAAATAACTACATGAAATATAACTGATATTCGAAAATATTCGAATAAATGAAAATAACCCTAAGCTAGTATTAAAAAAATTACCTCCATATTCAAACAATTAACTATTTAAACATGAAACTTTCCACTAGAAATATCACTTCAACAACTGTTTAAGAAGTAACTCTTGGAAGAATGTTCGCTGAACTGAGGTTACTTACAATTTGTCAACCTGGCATGGTTGACGAGCATTGAATATTTTTCTTCTTCTTAACTATGTACTGGTCGAGCCGTATACCTAATATTAGGGGCAAGTTGCACCATTTGCCTAAACATTGATTAAAATTTAAACATTGATTAATTTCTGATTTCTCTTGAGAAATCATAGAGTAATCAACGTTTAAATTTTTAATTAATGTTTAGGCAAATGGTGCAACTGGCTCTTTGTCTATTGGGTGAAATATAGAAGTGCGCGTGCGCCGCATCTTTTTTTGTTCATTCAGTCAATTTTACGTAGATATAAAAAGAGAGGGGTCTCAAGCAAATTCTATACTTAAGGAGTTTTCGAGGAAAAACTTCAACTAAGGAAAACTGCAATTTCTCATTGAATGGAGTAGTCTATGACTTCCAGAAAACATGAAAAGAAACTCAAAAGTCGAAATTTTATGAATTGTAATAAATTTTTCGTTATGATGGTGGAAAATCCATAAACCAATAAAAAAAAACTAACTACATGAAATATAACTGATATTTGAAAATATTCGAATAAATTAAAACAACCCTAAGCTAGTATTAAAAAAATTACCCCCATATTCAAAAAATTTTTTATTTAAACATGAAACTTTCCACTAGAAATATCACTTCAACAACTGTTTATAAAGTAACTCTTGGAAGAATATTCGCTAAACTGAGGTTACTTACAATTTGTCAACCCGGCATGGTTGACGAACATAGAATATTTCTCTTCGTCTCAACTATGTACAGGTCGAGCCATATACCTTATATTAGGGGCCAGTTGTACCATTTGCCTAAACATTGATTAAAATTTAAACATTGATTAATTTCTGATTTCTCTTGAGAAATCATAGAGTAATCAACGTTTAAATTTTTAATTAATGTTTAGGCAAATGGTGCAACTTGCCCTTAGTTTATTAGGTAGAATATAGAAGTGCGCGTGCGCCTCATATTAAATTTCAATAATAATATATATAATAATAATAATAATTTTCAAACAGATAATTTTTAAACTGTGCTCGAAATAAAAAATTCCAATCCCGCAAAATTATCTGTATTTCGTTTCTTCATTTCCAGCTTAATTTTATTGTAATGTATGGTCCACAGTTCGCATTGAAAAAGTGTCCAGCGGAAAGGATAAATAGAAGGCGCTAGTGTAGCTAGAGGGTATATTTGTATTTTGTGGTTTCTGTAATCTGCATTCCGTTGTTTCAGTAGGAGGAAGTAGTGGTGGAGGTAGGAGAACGTAACGCCGCTGAACACAGGGGAAAATTATAAAGTTTGGTCAAGTTTTTTTTTATTATATTGAGCGAAATTCACCTGATTTCAAGAGCAAAGAAAAAAGAATAAAGAGTCCAAAATCCTGAAATAGCTAATACTGTTTAATTTTGAATTTTTTCAAGTTTTTAATTTTTAGTTTCTTTTCATGTTTTCTGGAAGTCATAGACTACTCCATTCAATGAGAAATTGCAGTTTTCCTTAGTTGAAGTTTTTCCTCGAAAACTCTTCAAGTATAGAGTTTGCTTGAGACCCCTCTCTTTTTATATCTACGTAAATTTGACTGAATGAATAAAAAAATAAAGATTTTTCCGAAAAACTTTTCATTAGATATCTATAGGAATCTCTTCAACTTATGAACTGTTCAGCTTATACTCAAGTATTGCCATATTGCTGAAATTATCATCAACCAAGCTATCTGATAATGCACTAATATACTGGGTGTGCCGTTTGAAATAAGAAGGTAGTAATCTGAAATTGATTAAATTTTCAGCACAAAATTATTATTAGTTTTCCATTAACAATAAGCCATCGCGGTGAATCACTCTGTACATCATTATCATTCAGCCTTCTGCTTCCACTAAGGGATATAAATTTCGCCTTACTGGTTTATGACTGTTTTGCAATTATCTCTGGCCAAGCGTTTTTATAGACTATTTCAAGGGACTTTGGATATACTATATACAGAAATATTATAATTTCCAAAATGATTTCCACTATTATATTGTTATTTTTTTTTTCAGAATCTACATTTCTTGGAGTTAACTCAATTAGAAGAAGAAGAGGTATTATTAATAATATATTATTTACCAATTCTAGTGAATACAAATTACCCTGTAGAGTTAAACAAAAAATTTCTGCAAGTAAGTATAGAGATCTTAAAAGAATTATTCATGGTCAATATGAATATGTAATATAATAATGAGTCAACTAATATCAACTTTTTCAGAAAATGAGTGTAGAAAATCTGTAATCAATTACAATGGATTATCAATTACAAAACCTTTTATCCAGAATGAGATGACAGGAAAACATTCGAAACCTTCAACTCCCCCTAGTTCAGCTGTAAAAACAGTTGAAATTATTGCAAGAGATAATACAGAGATAATCAAAAATGATACAATTCCCAATAGGACAATTGAAAAAATTGAAAGTAGCATCTCGAATAAAAATGAATCTAAAATTGAGGAGCCCACAGTAAATGTATGGAAAAAATCATGGGCTAGTCTATTTGATAAAGATGTTAAAACAATATCGAATGAGAAAATAGACAATAAAATTAATGATCCACATGTAACATCTTTAAAACATACAAAAGTAGTCAAAAAAATAGATTCAGCCACTCATATGTTAGGAGGTGAGTTCAAAACCATATCTTTTTTTATATATTTATCTTACTTTCAACTAACAATTTGCTTACATCTACAGTAGATAATTATTTTACTTAGTTGAACCCATTTTACTCGATGAAAAGTGGAATGCTCTGGTTTTCACCTACAGATATCAGTGAAAATTCAAGTTTCTATCATGGTTAGTAATATTTTTAAATTTTCAGAATTTCTAAAGAACTATTAAATTGCTGGGACGCAAACCAGTTTTAAATCCAGGTGTTTACGAAATAAAAGTATTTTTTGTTATATAAACTCAATATTACAAGCCTTACTTGCTTGCCCACCACTTTGTAATCTCCTCAAACGGTTATCAGAGAACTTCACTCACAATAATGCACTGAAATCAATAACAATGAGTGAAAATATGTAAGTATAAATTAATATAATTTGCAACTTTGATTGAATAACAAATTTATAAATGTATTTTCATTATTCAACTAATCCAGGTGTAAATTTATGAATAACTTCGATAATCTGCCCAATGTAAGACGCAAGTCACGTTCAAAAAAGAAGAACAAGAAGCAAACTTTCGTCAATATAGACAATGGCAATTCGTTTGAGGCCTCATCGTTTTATACGATGCTTAACGGAACACGTAGCGATTCTTTCCTTGTTGAAGGCCGACAAGAAGACGCCGAAGAATTCTTGGGCCTTCTGTTGAATGGACTCAATGATGAAATGATGGGAATAATGAAATTGATTAGCCATGACGAAAATATTCAAGCAGCTAAAAAAGAAGTGAAAATAGATGTGGATGATTGGAAAGTTATTGGTCCTAGGAACGAAGGGAATGTAACAAGAGAAATACAAATGGACAAGACACCGATTAGTGATATATTCGGAGGACTTCTCTGTTCAAGAATCCATAAAACCGGAGACGAAACTTCAGAAAATATTGAACCATTCCTAACATTGCCATTGAATATTAAGAAAGCAAATAACATAGCTGAAGCATTAGAAGGCCTTACAACCAAGAACAAACTAGAGGGTCTAACATCATCGAAAACGAAAGAAACGGTTGAAGCATGGCAGCAAGTGATGATAGAGAAGTTGCCTGTAGTTTTAGTATTACATTTGAAATGCTTCGAATACAGAATGAATGGCTGCACTGAAATAATGAAGACTATAGAATTTTCCATCAATCTGCAGATTGATTCTAAAATATTATCTGGAAGGACGAATACTTCAGCGGAGAGACAATATAAATTAATATCTGTAGTATACCATGTAGGAAAGGAGGCCAGCTATGGGCATTATATAGCAGATACTTTCCATTCGGGGTATAATACATGGTTGAGGTTTGATGACTCTAAAATAAACAGAGTTACGGAAGAAGATGTTCTTAAACGTCAAGGAGATATAGTTCCTTATTTATTATTTTATCGAAGGAGTGATACGGTGTGAAGTGTGAAGATTCATTGATAAAGTTGTTAATTTGTACAGATTAGATTTAAGGATGCTGAACATTGTAATATTTTTCTGTTGTTTCATGAGTGATGCCATGAATTGTATTTCGGGAGAATATGATAAATTGACTATACAATGTTATATATATATATATATACATATGTATATAAAAAATAAATATTATATTTTAATAAACGAACTTTGTATGAATGTAAAATTTTGTTTGTTTTTTTGAAGAAATTTCTTTTCCTGAAACTTAAATCAAATTTTTATAAGAACTACGATCTCAGAAAGGAAAAGAAGGTCGTCTTCGTGAAAATTTCAATGAACCATTAACAGTATTAGCTATTTCAGGACTTTGGACTCTTTATTCCTTTTTTTTTGCTCTTGAAATCAGGTGAATTTCGCTCAATGTAATGAAAAGAAACTTGACCAAACTTTATAATTTCCCCCTGTGTTCAGCGGCGCTACGTTCTCCTACTTCTGTAACCTAGATAAATGAGGATATTTTGGAAGATCGTACCTCATGCACTCGAATCATGTAATTTCTTTTTGTTTCACAAAAATCATAAATATACCAGTCATGAACTCTGAATTAACCTATATCTTTAATGACCCAAAACAAAACACTCATTAATTTCCGTTTTATAACCTATTATTCCTTTTCCTGGGTCAGAACAATTTTTTTGGAGAATTCTCGTCTCTGATTACTATAAAATTTCTTTCTTCTATTGGTCCTCTAATTCACTTGAAAATCAAAACTTAGTTGAATAATTACTCGAAAAAAAAGATCTGTCCAAGGTCAGATTGGATTTCTTTAAATTTTATCATCCTGGATATTAGACATGAGAACTCAGAATATATTGAATTTCTCTCTTACTACAGTTGAAGGTCTGTGCTTATAATTTACATCTGGTGTACGCTAATAGTTTCGATTGTCTGGGATACCAACTATTCAATAGCATAGGCCTTTATTTGGTAACATTTTGGATGTTCCACCATTCACTAATGTACATGCCTAAAACCTCTAGAATTTGCTTCTGAATAAGGATTGGTCAAGTCTATTCAATTCTTCTACATTTTTCGACCTCAGATTTAAAAGAATAGAAAAATTCGTCGTTTCGCAATTCAGAATCAAACAATAATTGACCAATGAAATAGAGTAATGTCTAGAAATGACAATGCATATGAAATATGAAAGCAAGGTTTCAAATGAATAAACTCTGCAATCGATTAAAAAGACGGCATTAAATTTCGAATGTAGAATCTTATATTGTTATTATTAGAACTCTTTATTGCTTAATTCATATGTTAGAATCTTATATTCAATTTTTATATTTTTCCATTCAAAAAATCCCAGTTCTATTCATGTTTCTTTGGACGAATACCAGTTTCTACTATGAAATGAATAATTATAATTCAATTGTATCTATCAATTTCAACATATGTGATCTCCAATTTCAATATCTTTTTTCAATTATTCCTGAAAAGTGATCATTCAAACTTTCATTCGTAACTTCACAAATAATTAATTACTCAACTATCTAATCATCATCAGTGAATAGTAACGAATATTCATAAATATCAACTACTCACTGAATAGAAAACTATTCACTGAATAGCTAGAAGGCTAATTTCCTAGAGTATATTCTTTGTTCTGAGGTAAATTTCATAGAAAACTTCAAAAAGGATGAAAGTGTGGCGGCTTCTCATAAAGCTCCACATAGCAACAATAAACACAGCATTCGGTAGCCTAGACGTTAAGAGGTAGAATCACTCACCGAGATGCGACAAGGTGCCAGGTTCGAGTCCCGGCGGCTCCCGATAATAATAAATTCCCCAAGCGTCTGTGACACGGCACACACAATTATACCAAAGTCACACTGATGAGTCCGGTGTGTGTGCCAGGGACGAAACGCATAAGTAGGCATATGTGCTATCCAACAAAAGTATGTTCGCTTTCTTGGGTTGGCAGATCGAATGTCCCTATTATCGGGAACAAAAAATAATTTCGGAAATTTGTACATTGGTCGGGAGACACAAAAATAATATCAAAGTAAATATAATAATTTAACATAATTGTTATATTCCGCTGAAGATCGAAATGTCGAAATATCAACAGAAAATGGTTTTCTCATTACCTATGTTATAATGATCAACAGAATTCAATATTTATTTTTCAGCTTGCCACATCTATCAGAATCAATTATAACCATATATAAGGGGTACATTTGTATTTATCTATGAATATAACCACGCTTAAAATGAAACCACGGAATGCAGATTACAGAAACCACAAAATACAAATATACCCTCTAGCTACACTAGCGCCTTCTATTTATCCTGTCCGCTGGACACTTTTTCAATGCGAACTGTGGACCATAGATTACAATCAAATTAAGCTGGAAATGAAGAAACGAAATACAGATAATTTTGTGGTATTGGAATTTTTTATTTCGAGCACAGTTTAGAAATTATCTAATTGAAAATTATTATTATTATATATATTATTATTGAAATTTAATATGAGGCGCACGCGCACTTCTATATTCTACCTAATAGACTAAGGGCCAGTTGCATCATTTGCCTAAACATTTATTAAAAATTTTAACATTGATTACTCTATGATTTCTCAAGAGAAATCAGAAATTAATCAATGTTTAAATTTTAATCATTGTTTAGGCAAATGGTGCAACTGGCCCCTAATATAAGGTATATGGCTCGACCTGTACATAGTTAAGACGAAGAGAAATATTATTATATATGTTCGTCAACCATGCCGGGTTGACAAATTGTAAGTAACCTCAGTTTAGCGAATATTCTTCCAAGAGTTACTTTATAAACAGTTGTTGAAGTGATATTTCTAGTGGAAAGTTTCATGTTTAAATAAAAAATTTTTTGAATATGGGGGTAATTTTTTTAATACTAGCTTAGGGTTGTTTTAATTTATTCGAATATTTTCAAATATCAGTTATATTTCATGTAGTTAGTTTTTTTTTATTGGTTTATGGATTTTCCACCATCATAACGAAAAATTTATTACAATTCATAAAATTTCGACTTTTGAGTTTCTTTTCATGTTTTCTGGAAGTCATAGACTACTCCATTCAATGAGAAATTGCAGTTTTCCTTAGTTGAAGTTTTTCCTCGAAAACTCCTTAAGTATAGAATTTGCTTGAGACCCCTCTCTTTTTATATCTACGTAAAATTGACTGAATGAACAAAAAAAGATGCGGCGCACGCGCACTTCTATATTTCACCCAATAGACAAAGAGCCAGTTGCACCATTTGCCTAAACATTAATTAAAAATTTAAACGTTGATTACTCTATGATTTCTCAAGAGAAATCAGAAATTAATCAATGTTTAAATTTTAATCAATGTTTAGGCAAATGGTGCAACTTGCCCCTAATATTAGGTATATGGCTCGACCAGTACATAGTTAAGAAGAAGAAAAATATTCTATGCTCGTCAACCATGCCAGGTTGACAAATTGTAAGTAACCTCAGTTCAGCGAACATTCTTCCAAGAGTTACTTCTTAAACAGTTGTTGAAGTTATATTTCTAGTGGAAAGTTTCATGTTTAAATAGTTAATTGTTTGAATATGGAGGTAAATTTTTTTAATACTAGCTTAGGGTTATTTTCATTTATTCGAATATTTTCGAATATCAGTTATATTTCATGTAGTTATTTTTTTTCATTGGTTTATGAATTTTCAACTTTCTTAACGAAAAATTTATTACAATTCAAGAAATTTCGACTTTTTAGTTTCTTTTCATGTTTTCTGGAAGTCATAGACTACTCCATTCAATAAGAAATTGCAGTTTTCCTTAGTTGAAGTTTTTCCTCGAAAACTCTTCAAGTATAGAGTTTGCTTGAGACCCCTCTCTTTTTATATCTACGTAAAATTGACTGAATGAATAAAAAAATATAGATTTTTCCAAGAAACTTTTCATTAGAAATCTATAGGAATCTCTTCAACTTATGAACTGTTCAGCTTATACTCAAGTATTGCCATATTGCTGAAATTATCATCAACCAAGCTATCTGATAATGCACTAATATACTGGGTGTGCCGTTTGAAATAACTAGGTAGTAATCTGAAATTGTTAAAATTTTCAGCAGAAAATTATTATTAGTTTTCCATAAACAATAAGCCATCGCGGTGAATCACCCTGTACATCATTATCATTCAGCCTTCTGCTTCCACTGAGGGATATAAATTTCGCCTTATTGGTTTATGACTGTTTTGCAATTATCTCTGGCCAAGCGTTTTTATAGACTATTTCAAGGGACTTTGGATATACTATATACAGAAATATTATAATTTCCGAAATGATTTCCACTATTATATTGTTATTTTTTTTTTCAGAATCTACATTTCTTGGAGTTAACTCAGTTAGAAGAAGAAGAGGTCCGTATTATAAATAATATATTATTTACCAATTCTAGTGAATACAAATTACCCTGTAGAGTTAAACAAAAATTTTCTGCAAGTAAGTATAGAGATCTTAAAAGAATTATTCATGGTCAATATGAATATGCAATATAATAATGAATCAACTAATATCAACTTTTTCAGAAAATGAGTGTAGAAAATCTGTAATCAATTACAATGGATTATCAATTACAAAACCTATTATCCAGAATGAGATGACAGGAAAACATTCGAAACCTTCAACTCCCCCCAGTTGAGCTGTAAAAACAGTTGAAATTATTGCAAGAGATAATACAGAGATAATCAAAAATGATACAATTTCCAATAGGACAATTGAAAAAATTGAAAGTAGCATCTCGAATAAAAATGAATTTAAAATTGAGGAGCCCACAGTAATTGTATGGAAAAAATCATGGGCTAGTCTATTTGATAAAGATGTTAAAACAATATCGAATGAGAAAATAGACAATAAAATTAATGATTCACTTGTAACATCTTTAAAACATACAAAAGTAGTCAAAAAAATAGATTCAGCCACTCATATGTTAGGAGGTGAGTTCAAAACCATATCTATTTTTATATATTCATCTTACTTTCAACTAACAATTTGCTTACATCTACAGTAGATAATTATTTTACTTAGTTGAACCCATTTTACTTGATGAAAAGTGGTATGCTTTGGTTTTCACCTACAAATATCAGTGAAAATTCAAGTTTCTATCATGGTTAGTAATATTTTTTAATTTTCCGAATTTCTCAAGAACTATAAAATTGATGGGACCCAAACCAGTTTTAAACCCAGGGGTTTACGAAACAAAAGTAACTTTCGTTATATAAACTCAATATTACAAGCCTTACTTGCTTGCCCACCACTTTGTAATCTCCTCAAACGGCTATCAGAGAACTTCACTCACAATAATGCACTGAAATCAATAACAATGAGTGAAAATATGTGAGTATAAATTAATATAATTTGCAACTTTGATTGAATAACAATTTTATATATGTATTTTCATTATTCAACCATTCCAGGTGTAAATTTATGAATAACTTCGATAATCTGCCCAATGTAAGACGCAAGTCACGTTCAAAAAAGAAAAACAAGAAGCAAACTTTCGTCAATATAGACAATGGCAATTCGTTTGAGGCCTCATCGTTTTATACGATGCTAAACGAAACACTTAGCGATTCTTTCCTTGTTGAAGGCCGACAAGAAGACGCCGAAGAATTCTTGGGCCTTCTGTTGAATGGACTCAATGATGAAATGATGGGAATAATGAAATTGATTAGCCATGACGAAAATATTCAAGCAGCTAAAAAAGAAGTGAAAATAGATGTGGATGATTGGAAAGTTATTGGTCCTAGGAACGAAGGGAATGTAACAAGAGAAATACAAATGGACAAGACACCGATTAGTGATATATTCGGAGGACTTCTCTGTTCAAGAATCCATAAAACCGGAGACGAAACTTCAGAAAATATTGAACCATTCCTAACATTGCCATTAAATATTAGGAAAGCAAATAACATAGCTGAAGCATTAAAAGGCCTTACAACCAAGAACAAACTAAAGGGTCTGACATCATCGAAATGTAAGAAACGGTTGAAGCATGGCAGCAAGTGATGATAGAGAAGTTGCCTGTAGTTTTAGTATTACATTTGAAATGCTTCGAATACAGAATGAATGGCTGCACTAAAATAATGAAGACTATAGAATTTCCCATCAATCTGCAGATTGATTCTAAAATATTATCTGGAAGGACGAATACTTCAGCGGAGAGACAATATAAATTAATATCTGTAGTATACCATGTAGGAAAGGAGGCCAGCTATGGGCATTATATAGCAGATACCTTCCATTCGGGGTATAATACATGGTTGAGGTTTGATGACTCTAAAATGAACAGAGTTACGGAAGAAGATGTTCTTAAACGTCAAGGAGATAGAGTTCCTTATTTATTATTTTATCGAAGAGGTGATACGGTGTGAAGTGTAAAGATTCATTGATATAGTTGTTAATTTGTACAGATTAGATTTAAGGATGCTGAACATTGTAATATTTTTCTGTTGTTTCATGAGAAATGCCATGTCTTGTATTTCGGGATAATATGATTAATTGACTTTACAATGTTATATATATGTATATGTATATGTATATAAAAAATAAATATTATATTTTAATAAACGAACTTTGTATAAATGTAAAATTTTGTTTGTTTTTTTTGAAGAAATTTCTTTTCCTAAAACTTAAATTAAATTTTTGCAAGAACTACTATCTCAGAAGGAAAAAAAGATCGTCTTCGTGAAAATTCCAATCAACCATAAACAGTATTAGCTATTTCAGGACTTTGGACTCTTTATTCCTTTTTCTTTGCTCTTGAAATCAGGTGAATTTCGCTCAATATAATAAAAAAAAACTTGACCAAACTTTATAATTTTCCCCTGTGTTCAGCGGCGCTACGTTCTCCTACTTCTGTAACCTAGATAAATGAGGATATTTTGGAAGATCGTACCTCATGCACTCGAATCATGTAATTTTTTTTTGTTTCACAAAAAACACAAATATACCAGTCATAAACTCTGAATTAACCTATATCTATAATGACCCAAAACAAAACACTCATTAATTTCCGTTTTATAACCTTTTCCTGGGTCAGAACAATTTTTTTGGAGAATTCTCGTCTCTGATTATTATGAAATTTTTTTTTTCTATTGGTCCTCTAATTCACTTGAAAATCAAAACTCAGTTGAATAATTACTCAAAAAAAAGTTCTGTCCAAGGTCAGATTGGATTTCTTTAAATTTTATTATCCTAGATATTAGACATGAGAACTCAGAATATATTGAATTTCTCTCTTACTACAGTTGAAGGTCTGTGCTTATAATTTACATCTGGTGTACGCTAGTAGTTTCGATTGTCTGGGATACCAACTATTCAATGGCATAGGCCTCGATTTGGTAACATTTTGGATGTTCCACCATTTACTAATGTACATGCCTAAAACCTCTAGAATTTGCTTCTGAATAAGGATTGGTTAAGTCTATTCAATTCTTTTACATTTTTAGACCTCAGATTTAAAAGAATAGAAAAATTCGTCGTTTCGCAATTCAGAATCAAACAATAATTGACCAATGAAATAGAGTAATGTCTAGAAATGACAATGCATATGAAATATGAAAGCAAGGTTTCAAATGAATAAACTCTGCAATCGATTAAAAAGACCGCATTAAATTGCGAATGTAGAATCTTATATTGTTATTATTAGAACTCTTTATTGCTAAATTCATATGTTAGAATCTTATATTCAATTTTTATATTTTTTTATTTATAAATTCCCAATTCTATTCATGTTTCTTTGGACGAATACCAGTTTCTACTATGAAATGAATAATTACAATTCAATTATATCTATCAATTTCAACATATGTGATCTCCAATTTCAATATCTTTCTTCAATTATTCCTGAAAAGTGATCATTCAAACTTTCATTCTTAACTTCACAAATGATTAATTACTCAACTATCTAATCATCATCAGTGAATAGTAACGAATATTCATAAATATCAACTACTCACTGAATAGAAAACTATTCACTGAATCGCTAGAAGGCTAATTTCTTAGAGTATATTCTATGTTCTAAGGTAAATTTCATAAAAAACTTCAAAAAAGATGAAAGTGTGGCGGCTTCTCATAAAGCTCCACATAGCAACAATAAACACAGCATTCGGTAGCCTAGACGTTAAGAGGTAGACTCACTCACCGTGATGCGACAAGGTGCCGGGTTCGAGTCCCGGCGGCTCCCGATAATAATAAATTTCCCAAGCGTCTGTGACACGGCACACACAATTATACCAAAGTCACCCTGATGAGTCCGGTGTGTGTGCCAGGGCCGAAACGCATAAGTAGGCATATGTGCTATCCAACAAAAGTATGTTCGCTTTCTTCGGTTGGCAGATCGAATGTCCCTATTATCGGGAACAAAAAATAATTTCGGAAATTTGTACTTTGGTCGGGAGACACAAAAATAATATTAAAGTAAATATAATAATTTAACATAATTGTTATATTCCGCTAAAGATCGAAATGTCGAAATATCAACAGAAAATGGTTTTCTCATTACCTATGTTATAATTATCAACAGAATTTAATATTTATTTTTCAGCTTGCCACATTTATCAGAATCAATTATAACCATATATAAGGGGTACATTTGTATTTATCTATGAATATAACCACGCTTAACATGAAACCACGGAATGCAGATTACAGAAACCACAAAATACAAATATACCCTTAGCTACACTAGCGCCATCTATTTATCCTGTCCGCTGGACATTTTTTCAATGCGAACTGTGGACCATAGATTACAATAAAATTAAGCTGGAAATGAAGAAACGAAATACAGATAATTTTGTGGGATTGGAATTTTTTATTTCGAGCACAGTTTAGGAACTATCTGTTTGAAAATTATTATTATGATTATATATATTATTATTGAAATTTAAAATGAGGCGCACGCGCACTTCTATATTCTACCTAATAGACTAGGGGCCAGTTGCACCATTTGCCTAAACATTAATTAAAAATTTAAACGTTGATTACTCTATGATTTCTCAAGAGAAATCAGAAATCAATCAATGTTTAAATTTTAATCAATGTTTAGGCAAATGGTGCAACTGGCCCCTAATATAAGGTATATGGCTTGACATGTACATAGTTAAGACGAAGAAAAATATTCTATGTTCGTCAACCATGCCGGGTTGACAAATTGTAAGTAACCTCAGTTTAGCGAATATTCTTCCAAGAGTTACTTTATAAACAGTTGTTGAAGTGATATTTCTAGTGGAAAGTTTCATGTTTAAATAGAAAATTGTTTGAATATGGAGGTAATTTTTTTAATACTAGCTTAGGGTTGTTTTAATTTATTCGAATATTTTCAAATATCAGTTATATTTCATGTAGTTAGTTTTTTTTTATTGGTTTATGGATTTTCAACCATCATAACAAAAAATTTATTACAATTCATGAAATTTCGACTTTTTAGTTTGTTTTCATGTTTTCTGGAAGTCATAGACTACTCCATTCAATGAGAAATTGCAGTTTTCCTTAGTTGAAGTTTTTCCTCGAAATCTCCTTAAGTATAGAATTTGCTTGAGACCCCTCTCTTTTTATATCTACGTAAAATTGACTGAATGAACAAAAAAGTATGCGGCGCACGCGCACTTCTATATTTAACCCAATAGACAAAGGGCCAGTTGCACCATTTGCCTAAACATTAATTAAAAATTTAAACGTTGATTACTCTATGATTTCTCGAAAGAAATCAGAAATTAATCAATGTTGAAATTTTAATCAATGTTTAGGCAAATGGTGCAACTTGCCCCTAACATTAGGTATATGGCTCGACCTGTACATAGTTAAGAAGAAGAAAAATATTCTATGTTCGTCAACCATGCCGGGTTGACAAATTGAAAGTAACCTCAGATTAGCGAACATTCTTCAAAGAGTTACTTTATAAACAGTTGTTGAAGTGATATTTCTAGTGGAAAGTTTCATGTTTAAATAGTTAATTGTTTGAATATGGAGGTAATTTTTTTAATACTAGCTTAGGGATATTTTCATTTATTCGAATATTTTCAAAAATCAGTTATATTTTATGTAGTTAGTTTTTTTTTATTGGTTTATGAATTTTCAACTTTCTTAACGAAAAATTTATTACAATTCAAGAAATTTCGACTTTTTAGTTTCTTTTCATGTTTTCTGGAAGTCATAGACTACTCCATTCAATGAGAAATTGCAGTTTTCCTCAGTTGAAGATTTTCCTCGAAAATTCTTCAAGTATAGAGTTTGCTTGAGACCCCTCTCTTTTTATATCTACGTAAAATTGACTGAATGAATAAAAAAATATAGATTTTTCCAAAAAACTCTTCATTAGATATCTATAGGAATCTCTTCAACTTATGAACTGTTCAGCTTATACTCAAGTATTTCCATATTGCTGAAATTATCATCAACCAAGCTATCTGATAATGCAATAATATACTGGGTGTGCCGTTTGAAATAAGTAGGTAGTAATCTGAAATTGTTGAAATTTTCAGCAGAAAATTATTATTAGTTTTCCATAAACAATAAGCCATCGCGGAGAATCACCCTGTACATCATTATCATTCAGCCTTCTGCTTCCACTGAGGGATATAAATTTCGCCTTACTGGTTTATGACTGTTTTGCAATTATCTCTGGCCAAGCGTTTTTATAGACTATTTCAAGGGACTTTGGATATACTATATACAGAAATATTATAATTTCCAAAATGATTTCAACTATTATATTGTTATTTTTTTTTTCAGAATCTACATTTCTTGGAGTTAACTGCGTTAGAAGAAGAAGAGGTCCGTATTATAAATAATATATTATTTACCAATTCTAGTGAATACAAATTACCCTGTAGAGTTAAACAAAAATTTTCTGCAAGTAAGTATAGAGATCTTAAAAGAATTATTCATGGTCAATATGAATATGTAATATAATAATGAATCAACTAATATCAACTTTTTCAGAAAATGAGTGTAGAAAATCTGTAATCAATTACAATGGATTATCAATCACAAAACCTTTTATCCAGAATGAGATGACAGGAAAACATTCGAAACCTTCAACTCCCCCTAAATGAGCTGTAAAAACAGTTGAAATTATTGCAAGAGATAATACAGAGATAATCAAAAATGATACAATTTCCAATAGGACAATTGAAAAAATTGAAAGTAGCATCTCGGATAAAAATGAATCTTAAATTGAGGAGCCCACAGTAAATGTATGGAAAAAATCATGGGCTAGTCTATTTGATAAAGATGTTAAAACAATTTCGAATGAGAAAATAGATAATAAAATTAATGATTCACATGTAACATCTACAGTAGATAATTATTTTACTCAGTTGAACCCATTTTACTTGATGAAAAGTGGAATGCTTTGGTTTTCACTTACAAATATCAGTGAAAATTCAAGTTTTTATCATGGTTAGTAATATTTTTTAATTTTCAGAATTTCTCAAGAACTATAAAATTGATGGGACCCAAACCAGTTTCAAACCTAGGGGTTTACGAAACAAAAGTAACTTTCGTTATATAAACTCAATATTACAAGCCTTACTTGCTTGCCCACCACTTTGTAATCTCCTCAAACGGCTATCAGAGAACTTCACTCACAATAATGCACTGAAATCAATAACAATGAGTGAAAATATGTAAGTATAAATTAATATAATTTGCAACTTTGATTGAATAACAATTTTATATATGTATTTTCATTATTCAACTATTCCAGGTGTAAATTTATGAATAACTTCGATAATCTGCCCAATGTAAGACGCAAGTCAGGTTCAAAAAAGAAAAACAAGAAGCAAACTTTCGTCAATATAGACAATGGCAATTCGTTTGAGGCCTCATCGTTTTATACGATGCTAAACGGAACACGTAGCGATTCTTTCCTTGTTGAAGGCCGACAAGAAGACGCCGAAGAAATCTTGGGCCTTCTGTTGAATGGACTCAATGATGAAATGATGGGAATAATGAAATTGATTAGCCATGACGAAAATATTCAAGCAGCTAAAAAAGAAGTGAAAATAGATGTGGATGATTGGAAAGTTATTGGTCCTAGGAACGAAGGGAATGTAACAAGAGAAATACAAATGGACAAGACACCGATTAGTGATATATTCGGAGGACTTCTCTGTTCAAGAATCCATAAAACCGGAGACGAAACTTCAGAAAATTCAATCTCTCTACAAAAATCGTTATATCTCCTAAACTATTCGCCGCAGACCCCTCAAATAAAAACTTTCGTGATCTACGTTAACAGATCAATAGAAAAAGAGGTATTTTATTACCAAGAAAGATCTTTTAATTTTTTACAATTTTTACAATTTTTCTGTTGTTGATTTCATTCGTTTGTTATTTTCTTCAATGTTTCTCATTCTAACACTTTTCATCGTATTGCACAGGGACGAAAGCTTGACACGCGTGTCTAAGGAAACCACTTTGGTATAAGGGACTGTTCTTATTCCCTTCTTTTTGTTTAATGAACAATTATCCAAGTAAGCCATTCCACATTGTTGATTTTCTTGGACTCGGATGACACGCGGGTAGCTATTATCTTTTACGTGGTAAGGTCAATTGCTGCTGTAACCACAATTGCACGACTGACTTCTGTTGTTGATTTCATTTGTTTGTTATTTCCCCTTATGTTTCTCATTCTAACATTTTTCATCGTATTGCACAGGGACGAAAGCTTGACACACGTGTCTGAGGAAACCACTTTGGTATAAGGGACTGTACTTATTCCCTTCTTTTTGTTTAATGAACAATTATCCAAGTAAGCCGTTCCACATTGTTCATTTTCTTGGACTCGGATGTCACGCAGGTAGCTGTAATCTCCCACGTGGTAAGGTCAATCGCTGCTGTAACCACAAATGCACGACTGACTTCTGTTGTTGATTTCATTCGTTTGTTATTTTCTTCAATGTTTCTCATTCTAACACTTTTCATCGTATTGCACAGAGACGAAAGCTTGACACGCGTGTCTAAGGAAACCACTTTGGTATAAGGGACTGTTCTTATTCCCTTCTTTTTGTTTAATGAACAATTATCCAAATAAGCCATTCCACATTGTTGATTTTCTTGGACTCGGATGTCACGCAGGTAGCTATAATCTCCCACGTGGTAAGGTCAATTGCTGCTGTAACCACAAATGCACGACTGACTTCTGTTGTTGATTTCATTCGTTTGTTATTTTCTTCAATGTTTCTCATTCTAACACTTTTCATCGTATTGCACAGGGACGAAAGCTTGACACACGTGTCTAAGGAAACCACTTTGGTATAAGGAACTGTTCTTACTTCATTCTTTCTGTATAATGATCAATTATCCAAGTAAGCCATTCCACATTGTTGATTTTCTTGGACTCGGATGTCACGCAGGTAGCTATAATCTCCCACGTGGTAAGGTCAATTGCTGCTTTAACCACAAATGCACGACTGACTTCTAATGTTGATTTCATTTGTTTGTTATTTCCTTCAATGTTTCTCATTCTAACACTTTTCATCGTATTGCACAGGGACGAAAGCTTGACACACGTGTCTATGGAAACCACATCGGTATAAGGGACTGTTCTTATTCCCTTCTTTCTGTATGATGATCAATTATCCAAGTAAGCCATTCCACATTGTTGATTTTCTTGGACTCGGATGACACGCAGGTAGCTATAATCTGTAACGTGGTGAGGTCAATTGCTGCTGTAACCACAAATGCACGACTGACTTCTGTTGTTGATTTCATTTGTTTGTTATTTCCCCTTATGTTTCTCATTCTAACATTTTTCATCGTATTGCACAGGGACGAAAGCTTGACACACGTGTCTGAGGAAACCACTTTGGTATAAGGGACTGTACTTATTCCCTTCTTTTTGTTTAATGAACAATTATCCAAGTAAGCCGTTCCACATTGTTCATTTTCTTGGACTCGGATGTCACGCAGGTAGCTGTAATCTCCCACGTGGTAAGGTCAATCGCTGCTGTAACCACAAATGCACGACTGACTTCTGTTGTTGATTTCATTCGTTTGTTATTTTCTTCAATGTTTCTCATTCTAACACTTTTCATCGTATTGCACAGAGACGAAAGCTTGACACGCGTGTCTAAGGAAACCACTTTGGTATAAGGGACTGTTCTTATTCCCTTCTTTTTGTTTAATGAACAATTATCCAAATAAGCCATTCCACATTGTTGATTTTCTTGGACTCGGATGTCACGCAGGTAGCTATAATCTCCCACGTGGTAAGGTCAATTGCTGCTGTAACCACAAATGCACGACTGACTTCTGTTGTTGATTTCATTCGTTTGTTATTTTCTTCAATGTTTCTCATTCTAACACTTTTCATCGTATTGCACAGGGACGAAAGCTTGACACACGTGTCTAAGGAAACCACTTTGGTATAAGGAACTGTTCTTACTTCATTCTTTCTCTATAATGATCAATTATCCAAGTAAGCCATTCCACATTGTTGATTTTCTTGGACTCGGATGTCACGCAGGTAGCTATAATCTCCCACGTGGTAAGGTCAATTGCTGCTTTAACCACAAATGCACGACTGACTTCTAATGTTGATTTCATTTGTTTGTTATTTCCTTCAATGTTTCTCATTCTAACACTTTTCATCGTATTGCACAGGGACGAAAGCTTGACACACGTGTCTATGGAAACCACATCGGTATAAGGGACTGTTCTTATTCCCTTCTTTCTGTATGATGATCAATTATCCAAGTAAGCCATTCCACATTGTTGATTTTCTTGGACTCGGATGACACGCAGGTAGCTATAATCTGTAACGTGGTGAGGTCAATTGCTGCTGTAACCACAAATGCACGACTGACTTCTGTTGTTGATTTCATTTGTTTGTTATTTCCTTCAATGTTTCTCATTCTAACACTTTTCATCATATTGCACAGGGACGAAAGCTTGACACACGTGTCTAAGGATACGACTTTGGTATAAGGGACTGTTCTTATTCAATTCTTTTTGTTTAATGAACAATTATCCAAGTAAGCCGTTCCACATTGTTGATTTTCTTGGACTCGGATGTCACGCAGGTAGCTATAATCTCCCACGTGGTAAGGTCAATTGCTGCTGTAACCACAAATGCACGACTGACTTCAGTTGTTGATTTCATTTTTTTGTTATTTCCTTCAATGTTTCTCATTCTAACACTTCTCATCGTATTGCACAGGGACGAAAGCTTGACACACGTGTCTAAGGAAACCACTTCGGTATAAGGGACTGTTCTTATTCCCTTCTTTTTGTTTAATGAACAATTATCGAAGTAAGCCGTTCCACATTGTTGATTTTCTTGGACTCGGATGTCACGCAGGTAGCTATAAGCTCCCACGTGGTAAGGTCAATTGCTGCTGTAACCACAAATGCACGACTGACTTCTGTTGTTGATTTCATTTGTTTGTTATTTCCTTCAATGTTTCTCATTCTAACACTTCTCATCGTATTGCACAGGGACGAAAGCTTGACACACGTGTCTAAGGGAACAACTTTGGTATAAGGGACTGTTCTTATTTTTTTTTTTTTTAATCAACACTTATCCAAGTAGGCCATTCCACATTGTTGATTTTCTTGGACTCGGATGTCACGCAGGTAGCTATAAGCTCCCACGTGGTAAGGTCAATTGCTGCTGTAACCACAAATGCACGACTGACTTCTGTTGTTGATTTCATTTGTTTGTTATTTCCTTCAATGTTTCTCATTCTAACACTTCTCATCGTATTGCACAGGGACGAAAGCTTGACACACGTGTCTAAGGAAACCACTTTGGTATAAGGGACTGTTCTTATTTTTTTTTTGTTTGATCAACACTTATCCAAGTAGGCCATTCCACATTGTTGATTTTCTTGGACTCGGATGTCACGCAGCTAGCTATAATCTCCCACGTGGTAAGGTCAATTGCTGCTGTAACCACAAATGCACGACTGACTTCTAATGTTGATTTCATTTGTTTGTTATTTCCTTCAATGTTTCTCATTCTTACACTTCTCATCGTATTGCACAGGGACGAAAGCTTGACACACGTGTCTAAGGAAACCACTTCGGTATAAGGGACTGTTCTTATTCCCTTCTTTTTGTTTAATGAACAATTATCCAAGTAAGCCATTCCACATTGTTGATTTTCTTGGACTCGGATGTCACGCAGGTAGCTATAAGCTCCCACGTGGTAAGGTCAATTGCTGCTGTAACCACAAATGCACGACTGACTTCTGTTGTTGATTTCATTTGTTTGTTATTTCCTTCAATGTTTCTCATTCTTACACTTCTCATCGTATTGCACAGGGACGAAAGCTTGACACACGTGTCTAAGGGAACTACTTTGGTATAAGGGACTGTTCTTATTTTTTTTTTTTGTTCAATCAACAATTATCCAAGTAGGCTATTCCACATTGTTGATTTTCTTGGACTCGGATGTCACGCAGGTAGCTATAATCTCCCACGTGGTAAGGTCAATTGCTGCTGTAACCACAAATGCACGATTGACTTCTAATGTTGATTTCATTTGTTTGTTATTTCCTTCAATGTTTCTCATTCTAACACTTCTCATCTTATTGCACAGGGACGAAAGCTTGGCACACGTGTCTAAGGAAACCACTTTGGTATGAGGGACTGTTTTTATTCCCTTCTTTTTGTTCAATCAACAATTATCCAAGTAAGCCATTCCACATTGTTGATTTTCTTGGACTCGAATGTCACGCAGGTAGCTATTATCTCCCACGTGGTAAGGTCAATTGCTGCTGTAACCACAAATGCACGACTGACTTCTGTTGTTGATTTCATTTGTTTGTTATTTCCTTCTATGTTGCTCATTCTAACACATTTCATCGTATTGCACAGGGACGAAAGCTTGACACACGTGTCTAAGGAAACCACTTTGGTATAAGGGACTGTTCTTATTCTCTTTTTTTGTTTAATCGACAATTATCCAAGTAGGCCATTCCACATTGTTGATTATCTTGGACTCGGATGTCACGAAGGTAGCTATAATCTCCCACGTGGTAAGGTCAATTGCTGCTGTAACCACAAATGCACGACTGACTTCTAATGTTGATTTCATTTGTTTGTTATTTCCTTCAATGTTTCTCATTCTAACACTTCTCATCGTAGTGCACAGGGACGAAAGCTTGACACACGTGTCTAAGGAAACCACTTTGGTATAAGGGACTGTTCTTATTCCCTTCTTTTTGTTCAATCAACAATTATCCAAGTAAGCCATTCCACATTGTTGATTTTCTTGGACTCGGATGTCACGCAGGTAGCTATAAGCTCCCACGTGGTAAGGTCAATTGCTGCTGTAACCACAAATGCACGACTGACTTCTGTTGTTGATTTCATTTGTTTGTTATTTCCTTCAATGTTTCTCATTCTAACACTTCTCATCGTATTGCACAGGGACGAAAGCTTGACACACGTGTCTAAGGAAACAACTTTGGTATAAGGGACTGTTCTTATTTTTTTTTTTGTTCAATCAACAATTATCCAAGTAGGCTATTCCACATTGTTGATTTTCTTGGACTCGGATGTCACGCAGGTAGCTATAATCTCCCACGTGGTAAGGTCAATTGCTGCTGTAACCACAAATGCACGACTGACTTCTAATGTTGATTTCATTTGTTTGTTATTTCCTTCAATTTTTCTCATTCTAACACTTCTCATCTTATTGCACAGGGACGAAAGCTTGGCACACGTGTCTAAGGAAACCACTTTGGTATGAGGGACTGTTTTTATTCCCTTCTTTTTGTTCAATCAACAATTATCCAAGTAAGCCATTCCACATTGTTGATTTTCTTGGACTCGAATGTCACGCAGGTAGCTATTGTCTCCCACGTGGTAAGGTCAATTGCTGCTGTAACCACAAATGCACGACTGACTTCTGTTGTTGATTTCATTTGTTTGTTATTTCCTTCTATGTTTCTCATTCTAACACATTTCATCGTATTGCACAGGGACGAAAGCTTGACACACGTGTCTAAGGAAACCACTTTGGTATAAGGGACTGTTCTTATTCAGTTTTTTTGTTTAATCAACAATTATCCAAGTAGGCCATTCCACATTGTTGATTATCTTGGACTCGGATGTCACGAAGGTAGCTATAATCTCCCACGTGGTAAGGTCAATTGCTGCTGTAACCACAAATGCACGACTGACTTCTAATGTTGATTTCATTTGTTTGTTATTTCCTTCAATGTTTCTCATTCTAACACTTCTCATCGTATTGCACAGGGACGAAAGCTTGACACACGTGTCTAAGGAAACCACTTTGGTATAAGGGACTGTTCTTATTCCCTTCTTTTTGTTCAATCAAAAATTATCCAAGTGAGCAATTACACATTGTTGATTTTCTTGGACTCGAATGTCACGCAGGTAGCTATAATCTCCCACGTGGTAAGGTCAATTGCTGCTGTAACCACAAATGCACGACTGACTTCTGTTGTTGATTTCATTTGTTTGTTATTTCCTTCTATGTTTCTCATTCTAACACTTTTCATCGTATTGCACAGGGACGAAAGCTTGACACGCGTGTCTAAGGAAACCACTTTGGTATAAGGGACTGTTCTTATTCCCTTCGTTTTGTTTAATGAACAATTATCCGAGTAAGCCATTCCACATTGTTGATTATCTTGGACTCGGATGTCACGCAGGTAGCTATAATCTCCCACGTGGTAAGGTCAATTGCTGCTGTAACCACAAATGCACGACTGACTTCTAATGTTGATTTCATTTGTTTGTTATTTCCTTCAATGTTTCTCATTCTAACACTTCTCATCGTATTGCACAGGGACGAAAGCTTGACACACGTGTCTAAGGAAACCACTTTGGTATAAGGGACTGTTCTTATTCCCTTCTTTTTGTTTAATGAACAATTATCCGAGTAAGCCATTCCACATTGTTGATTATCTTGGACTCGGATGTCACGCAGGTAGCTATAATCTCCCACGTGGTAAGGTCAATTGCTGCTGTAACCACAAATGCACGACTGACTTCTAATGTTGATTTCATTTTGTTATTTCCTTCAATGTTTCTCATTCTAACACTTTTCATCGTATTGCACAGGGACGAAAGCTTGACACGCGTGTCTAAGGAAACCACTTTGGTATAAGGGACTGTTCTTATTCCCTTCGTTTTGTTTAATGAACAATTATCCAAGTAAGCCATTCCACATTGTTGATTTTCTTGGACTCGGATGTCACGCAGGTAGCTATAATCTCCCACGTGGTAAGGTCAATTGCTGCTGTAACCACAAATGCACGACTGACTTCTGTTGTTGATTTCATTTGTTTGTTATTTCCTTCTATGTTTCTCATTCTAACACTTTTCATCGTATTGCACAGGAACGAAAGCTTGACACAGGTGTCTAAGGAAACCACTTTGGTATGAGGGACTGTTCTTATTCCCTTCTTTTTGTTTAATGAACAATTATGCAAGTAAGCCATTCCACATTGTTGATTTTCTTGGACTTGGATGTCACGCAGGTAGCTATAATCTCCAACGTGGTAAGGTCAATTGCTGCTGTAACCACAAATGCACGACTGACTTCTGTTGTTGATTTCATTTGTTTGTTATTTCCTTCTATGTTTCTCATTCTAACACTTTTCATCGTATTGCACAGGAACGAAAGCTTGAAACAGGTGTCTAAGGAAACCACTTTGGTATAAGGGACTGTTCTTATCCCCTTCTTTTTGTTTAATGAACAATTATCCAAGTAAGCCATTCCACATTGTTGATTATCTTGGACTCGGATGTCACGCAGGTAGCTATAATCTCCCACGTGGTAAGGTCAATTGCTGCTGTAACCACAAATGCACGACTGACTTCTAATGTTGATTTAATTTGTTTGTTATTTCCTTCAATGTTTCTCATTCTAACACTTTTCATCGTATTGCACAGGGACGAAAGCTTGACACGCGTGTCTAAAGAAACCACTTTGGTATAAGGGACTCTTCTTATTCCCTTCGTTTTGTTTAATGAACAATTATCCAAGTAAGCCATTCCACATTGTTGATTTTCTTGGACTCGGATGTCACGCAGGTAGCTATAATCTCCCACGTGGTAAGGTCAATTGCTGCTGTAACCACAAATGCACGACTGACTTCTGTTGTTGATTTCATTTGTTTGTTATTTCCTTCTATGTTTCTCATTCTAACACTTTTCATCGTATTGCACAGGAACGAAAGCTTGACACAGGTGTCTAAGGAAACCACTTTGGTATGAGGGACTGTTCTTATTCCCTTCTTTTTGTTTAATGAACAATTATCCAAGTAAGCCATTCCACATTGTTGATTTTCTTGGACTCGGATGTCACGCAGGTAGCTATAATCTCCCACGTGGTAAGGTCAATTGCTGCTGTAACCACAAATGCACGACTGACTTCTGTTGTTGATTTCATTTGTTTGTTATTTCCTTCTATGTTTCTCATTCTAACACTTTTCATCGTATTGCACAGGAACGAAAGCTTGACACAGGTGTCTAAGGAAACCACTTTGGTATAAGGGACTGTTCTTATTCCCTTCTTTTTGTTTAATGAACAATTATCCGAGTAAGCCATTCCACATTGTTGATTATCTTGGACTCGGATGTCACGCAGGTAGCTATAATCTCCCACGTGGTAAGGTCAATTGCTGCTGTAACCACAAATGCACGACTGACTTCTAATGTTGATTTCATTTTGTTATTTCCTTCAATGTTTCTCATTCTAACACTTTTCATCGTATTGCACAGGGACGAAAGCTTGACACGCGTGTCTAAGGAAACCACTTTGGTATAAGGGACTGTTCTTATTCCCTTCGTTTTGTTTAATGAACAATTATCCAAGTAAGCCATTCCACATTGTTGATTTTCTTGGACTCGGATGTCACGCAGGTAGCTATAATCTCCCACGTGGTAAGGTCAATTGCTGCTGTAACCACAAATGCACGACTGACTTCTGTTGTTGATTTCATTTGTTTGTTATTTCCTTCTATGTTTCTCATTCTAACACTTTTCATCGTATTGCACAGGAACGAAAGCTTGACACAGGTGTCTAAGGAAACCACTTTGGTATGAGGGACTGTTCTTATTCCCTTCTTTTTGTTTAATGAACAATTATCCAAGTAAGCCATTCCACATTGTTGATTTTCTTGGACTCGGATGTCACGCAGGTAGCTATAATCTCCCACGTGGTAAGGTCAATTGCTGCTGTAACCACAAATGCACGACTGACTTCTGTTGTTGATTTCATTTGTTTGTTATTTCCTTCTATGTTTCTCATTCTAACACTTTTCATCGTATTGCACAGGAACGAAAGCTTGACACAGGTGTCTAAGGAAACCACTTTGGTATAAGGGACTGTTCTTATTCCCTTCTTTTTGTTTAATGAACAATTATCCAAGTAAGCCATTCCACATTGTTGATTATCTTGGACTCGGATGTCACGCAGGTAGCTATAATCTCCCACGTGGTAAGGTCAATTGCTGCTGTAACCACAAATGCACGACTGACTTCTGTTGTTGATTTCATTTGTTTGTTATTTCCTTCTATGTTTCTCATTCTAACACTTTTCATCGTATTGCACAGGGACGAAAGCTTGACACGCGTGTCTAAGGAAACCACTTTGGTATAAGGGACTGTTCTTGTTCCCTTCGTTTTGTTTAATGAACAATTATTTATTTATTTATTTATTTATTTATTTATTCATAAATACATCCAACAGGCCAAGGCCCAATTACAGGTGTATGCAATAATACAAAAAGAAATCACAATAGTACATCGCCGTTGATAAAGCAGATAAAAAAAATAAGGTAACATGCAGTCTTAGAATAATGAAAATAAAAAAAAAACATACATATACAATGAATCATCTATGTCGGTTAGTTCCTCAACGTGTGGTTCAATGATCTCCTGAATTGAGATAATGAAAGAAAAAATATGTCAACATTCCTTAGATTGTTATAACTTCTGCACATTGTTGTTAGCGGACAGAAAAAGTGATGATATGAATTTGGTACATCAATATGAAATGTTGTGTGTGATCTAGAAGTGAAACGAGGAACATTAAATTGCAATGAGGAGAGCAAAGCCATTGAATCTACTTGATTGTGCACGATTTTGTAAAGAAATATCAAATCATTTATCTCACGGACCTTTCTAAGCGAAGCGAACTCAAACTCATTCAAAAGTGATTCATAACTGTGGTTTCTATCTGGATAAGAACCATGTTTCATGAAATAAAGGAATTTTATGAATTTTTTCTGCACCCTCTCAATACAATCGATGTATTTTTTATGACAAGGATTCCATACTACACTACAATATGTAAGTTTACTTCTAACAAGTGCCTGATAAATGGTTGAGATCGCTTTCAACGAAGAAAATTCCTTACAATTGCGTATTAGAAAACCCAGAGTTTTCATGGCACTAGAAGTTATATTTTTTATATGAGACGAGAAAGTTAGTTTCTGATCAAAAAGAATACCCAAATCTCTCGCCTCAGTTACTCTCGTCAAATTCAAGTTACTGATTTTGTAGTGGAAAGTAATTGGTGTCAGTTTCCTCGTAAACGTCATTGTTTTACACTTCTCTATATTCAGAGGCAATTCGTTCTCAACACACCATCTAGATAGCCTATTGAGGTCGTCAACTTATGTGAACAAATGATACCCAAAATGTCATTAATGAACAAAATAAACAAGAGTGGTCCCAAATTGGATCCCTGCGGAACGCCTGAAGTCGCGGTGAATGAAAATGACCTCAATCCTTCATATTCAACATAGTATTCCCTATTGGTCAAGAAGGACTCAAGGAGTGATACAAGAACATTCGATAAGCCAAATTTGAACAACTTCCTAAGTAATCGTTTATGTGATACACGATCAAAAGCCTTGCTGAAGTCTGTGTAGACTACATCAATCTGATTCCTTGAGTCCAGGGATTTCGATACATGTTGTGTAAATACAGAGAGATTTGATACTGTACTGCGAGATCTGACAAAACCATGCTGAAATTCGGAAATTGATGTTCGTACGTGCTCGAAAATTATATCAGACAAAATAATCTCTATTAATTTGGAAAAAACTGATATCAGGGCAATAGGTCTATAATTAACGATCTCTGATTTCTTACCGGACTTCAGAATGGGACATATACGCGAAACTTTCCAGATGTTCGGGAAAGTGCCGGAGGTGATCATAAGATTATACAGCATACGCAATGGCTGAACGAATAGTTGAATATGAGATTTAACAATGTTAACCGGGACATCGTCCGGACCAATAGTGAACTTATTTTTTAGTTTTTTTGATGCCGTTATAATCATATCCTCAGAAATCAAACCTATATTCAATACCGGACCTAAGTTGAAAGATTCTACAAATGGAGTGTTAGAATTCTGCGTATCATTGTCACAAACATAAACACTCTTGAAGTTAACTGCGAATGCATTTAGTATGTCCTTAGGTGTTTTCAATATTTTATCATTGAAGCACATGTGCCCAGGTAGTCGTGATATATTTCGTTTAGAATTAATATATTTCCAAAAATTACTAGGACTACTCTCCAAATCAGCTTGACACCTCAGTATAAAATCTCTATATGCCGATTCTATGTCAAGTTTAACAGATTTTCTGAAATATCTAAAGCGCTCACGATAAAAAATCAGCCTGTGTTTTCTATACATTTTCAGATAATGCTTTTTCACTTTTATTTTGTGAATCAAGTCCTTTGTGAACCATAATGGATATTTACGGGAGGAACATTTTTTCTTCGGAACACACTTTGCGATAACATCTTGAACGGTATTGTTGAAAACATCGCTAGCATCATGTACATTCCCAATATCACCCAAGAGCTGACCCCAGTCTGTACCACCGAGGAGTCGACAAAACTTTTCTACATCTAATTTTTTGAAGTCATACCGTTTAGCAGTAGAGGTGAAATTACTTGGTATGGCAGGACAGGATGAAACTCGCACAATAAGTCCAGGATGATGCGGGTCAACCGGCACTAATGGATCGTCATCACAAAGCACCTCACACGCGGTATCCTCCCGATAAACAACCAAATCTAAAAGTCTGTTATTGTGGTTTCGCACAACGTTACACTGTCTCAAATTACAAAAGTTCAGGAAGTTATCAAAACGAGCCGTACATCCCGTATGTGCAGCCCCCTCATAGACACTTAGAAGCTCCGGTATATTGAAGTCTCCAACAATAACCATATTGCCACCATCATATTTGTCCTCAATCAATTCAAACAGTTCATCATACCCGTTTACAGAAATTCCAGGGGGAATGTAAACCACCATAACGATTATCGGAATATGATTGGAACCAAAAAGTTTTACAGCCAAAATATCAACTTTATCTATGGAACAGTTTAACTCATATATCTCAGAATTGTACTCACAATCATCCACCGCCAGCAGAACTCCACCTCCCCGAGCTCCTGTATTACGATCCTTACGGTAAACCGAATAATTAGGCGGAAATAGTTCACCACTAGACACACTATCAGTCAACCAGCTCTCAGTAATGGCGATCACACTATGGCAATTAGATGTTAAATTTTTCATGAATGTATGCGTTTTAGTATTTAATCCCCTACAGTTTTGATAACAAATCTCAAGACCGTGGGTATTTACACCTGTATTTTGTCGCATGCTGGATGTACTTATAGGTTTTTTTTCTTAGTTATCGAAGGGTGCCCATTTCGAAACCTTATAATAATGTCATCTTCCCCATTTTGCTGACGTTCCATCAATTGCTGACGTAACAATGATAAGTAATTGCGCTGTTTAATTGTTTGATCTGGTCTAATGTATACATTTTTGAATCTTTCAATCCTCTGTAGCCTCTTATTACCCCTGATTAAAGTAAGTTTATCTGCATTGTTGGAAAGGGAAACTTTAATAGGTCGTGATTTTCCTCTAAGTCTTTTACCTAATCGATGCATTCGCTGGTTGGTGATTGCAAGATCAGGAACAATAGCAGAGACTATATCACATACAATTGAAGTTGGGTCGTCGACTTCCTCTGGTACCCCGAAAATAATAACATTATTTTCCCTGCGTTTAATTTCGTCGAATTCCTCAACAATATGAGCTGCATCTGGGAGATCCCCTGAAATATTCGATAAATTTCTTTCTAGACTTTCGATTTTATCATTCAGCGTTTTTATCTCCTTCGCATGATTCATCTTCATATCACTCATGTCCTTGTTCAATGCATCCATCTTCTTCTCGAGTATACCCAGTTTTTCACCCAAGATATTTATTATTCCAGATGACACCGAATCAACCAATGTTTTTACGAATTCCTGGTTTTGACAGATTTCCTTTATCATGGCATCGGCGGCGTTTCTCACATCATTGAACTGATCACGTGTTAGCGGCATTCTTACAGATATTAAATTAAAATTCAAAATTTTATCTCGATGAAAATATCCCACGAACACTCAAATGTTCAAGGAACAATTTTGAATAAATCTGATAGATTTCCGTACTATTAAAGGTGAATTATAACAAGAGATCAATATAACACGTCCGCATTCAACGACGACTATAATAAGGATTATCCAAGTAAGCCATTCCACATTGTTGATTTTCTTGGACTCGGATGTCACGCAGGTAGCTATAATCTCCCACGTGGTAAGGTCAATTGCTGCTGTAACCACAAATGCACGACTGACTTCTGTTGTTGATTTCATTTGTTTGTTATTTCCTTCTATGTTTCTCATTCTAACACTTTCCATCGTATTGCACAGGAACGAAAGCTTGACACAGGTGTCTAAGGAAACCACTTTGGTATAAGGGACTGTTCTTATTCCCTTCTTTTTGTTTAATGAACAATTATCCAAGTAAGCCATTCCACATTGTTGATTATCTTGGACTCGGATGTCACGCAGGTAGCTATAATCTCCCACGTGGTAAGGTCAATTGCTGCTGTAACCACAAATGCACGACTGACTTCTGTTGTTGATTTCATTTGTTTGTTATTTCCTTCTATGTTTCTCATTCTAACACTTTTCATCGTATTGCACAGGGACGAAAGCTTGACACGCGTGTCTAAGGAAACCACTTTGGTATAAGGGACTGTTCTTATTCAATTCTTTTTGTTTAATAAACAATTATCCAAGTAAGCCGTTCCACATTGTTGATTTTCTTGGACTCGGATGTCACGCAGGTAGCTATAATCTCCCACGTGGTAAGGTCAATTGCTGCTGTAACCACAAATGCACGACTGACTTCTGTTGTTGATTTCATTCGTTTGTTATTTTCTTCAATGTTTCTCATTCTAACACTTTTCATCGTATTGCACAGGGACGAAAGCTTGACACACGTGTCTATGGAAACCACATTCGTATAAGGGACTGTTCTTACTTCATTCTTTCTGTATAATGATCAATTATCCAAGTAAGCCATTCCACATTGTTGATTTTCTTGGACTCGGATGTCACGCAGGTAGCTATAATCTCCCACGTGGTAAGGTCAATTGCTGCTGTAACCACAAATGCACGACTGACTTCTAATGTTGATTTCATTTGTTTGTTATTTCCTTCAATGTTTCTCATTCTTACACTTTTCGTCGTATTGCACAGGGACGAAAGCTTGACACGCGTGTCTAAGGAAACCACATTGGTATAAGGGACTGTTCTTATTCCCTTCTTTCTGTATAATGATCAATTATCCAAGTGAGCCATTTCACATTGTTGATTTTCTTGGACTCGGATGACACGCAGGTAGCTATTATCTTTTACGTGGTAAGGTCAATTGCTGCTGTAACCACAAATGCACGACTGACTTCTGTTTTTGATTTCATTTGTTTGTTATTTCCCCTTATGTTTCTCATTCTAACATTTTTCATCGTATTGCACAGGGACGAAAGCTTTACACACGTGTCTGAGGAAACCACTTTGGTATAAGGGACTGTTCTTATTTTTTTTTTTTGTTTAATCAACAATTATCCAAGTAGGCCATTCCACATTGTTGATTTTCTTGGACTCGGATGTCACGCAGGTAGCTATAATCTCCCACGTGGTAAGGACAATTGCTGCTGTAACCACAAATGCACGACTGACTTCAGTTGTTGATTTCATTTTTTTGTTATTTCCTTCAATGTTTCTCATTCTAACACTTCACATCGTATTGCACAGGGACGAAAGCTTGACACACGTGTCTAAGGAAACCACTTCGGTATAAGGGACTGTTCTTATTCCCTTCTTTTTGTTTAATGAACAATTATCCAAGTAAGCCATTCCACATTGTTGATTTTCTTGGACTCGGATGTCACGCCGGTAGCTATAAGCTCCCACGTGGTAAGGTCAATTGCTGCTGTAACCACAAATGCACGACTGACTTCTGTTGTTGATTTCATTTGTTTGTTATTTCCTTCAATGTTTCTCATTCTAACACTTCTCATCGTATTGCACAGGGACGAAAGCTTGACAAACGTGTCTAAGGGAACAACTTTGGTATAAGGGACTGTTCTTATTTTTTTTTTTTGTTTAATCAACACTTATCCAAGTAGGCCATTCCACATTGTTGATTTTCTTGGACTCGGATGTCACGCAGGTAGCTATAAGCTCCCACGTGGTAAGGTCAATTGCTGCTGTAACCACAAATGCACGACTGACTTCTGTTGTTGATTTCATTTGTTTGTTATTTCCTTCAATGTTTCTCATTCTAACACTTCTCATCGTATTGCACAGGGACGAAAGCTTGACACACGTGTCTAAGGAAACCACTTTGGTATAAGGGACTGTTCTTATTTTTTTTTTGTTTAATCAACACTTATCCAAGTAGGCCATTCCACATTGTTGATTTTCTTGGACTCGGATGTCACGCAGGTAGCTTTAATCTCCCACGTGGTAAGGTCAATTGCTGCTGTAACCACAAATGCACGACTGACTTCTAATGTTGATTTCATTTGTTTGTTATTTCCTTCAATGTTTCTCATTCTAACACTTCTCATCTTATTCATCTTATTCATCTTATTCATCTTATTGCACTTTTCATCGTATTGCACCTGCGTGACATCCGAGTCCAAGAAAATCAACAATGTGGAATGGCTTACTTGGATAATTGATCATTATACAGAAAGAATGAAGTAAGAACAGTTCCTTATACCAAAGTGGTTTCCTTAGACACGTGTGTCAAGCTTTCGTCCCTGTGCAATACGATGAAAAGTGTTAGAATGAGAAACATTGAAGAAAATAACAAACGAATGAAATCAACAACAGAAGTCAGTCGTGCATTTGTGGTTACAGCAGCAATTGACCTCACCACGTGGGAGATTATAGCTACCGGCGTGACATCCGAGTCCAAGAAAATCAACAATGTGGAATGGCTTATTTGGATAATTGTTCATTAAACAAAAAGAAGGGAATAAGAACAGTCCCTTATACCAAAGTGGTTTCCTTAGACACGCGTGTCAAGCTTTCGTCTCTGTGCAATACGATGAAAAGTGTTAGAATGAGAAACATTGAAGAAAATAACAAACGAATGAAATCAACAACAGAAGTCAGTCGTGCATTTGTGGTTACAGCAGCAATTGACCTTACCACGTGGGAGATTACAGCTAACTGCGTGACATCCGAGTCCAAGAAAATGAACAATGTGGAACGGCTTACTTGGATAATTGTTCATTAAACAAAAAGAAGGAAATAAGTACAGTCCCTTATACCAAAGTGGTTTCCTCAGACACGTGTGTCAAGCTTTCGTCCCTGTGCAATACGATGAAAAATGTTAGAATGAGAAACATAAGGGGAAATAACAAACAAATGAAATCAAAAACAGAAGTCAGTCGTGCATTTGTGGTTACAGCAGCAATTGACCTTACCACGTAAAAGATAATAGCTACCTGCGTGTCATCCGAGTCCAAGAAAATCAACAATGTGGAATGGCTCACTTGGATAATTGATCATTATACAGAAAGAAGGGAATAAGAACAGTCCCTTATACGAATGTGGTTTCCATAGACACGTGTTTCAAGCTTTCGTCCCTGTGCAATACGATGAAAAGTGTTAGAATGAGAAACATTGAAGAAAATAACAAACGAATGAAATCAACAACAGAAGTCAGTCGTGCATTTGTGGTTACAGCAGCAATTGACCTTACCACGTGGGAGATTATAGCTACCTGCGTGACATCCGAGTCCAAGAAAATCAACAATGTGGAACGGCTTACTTGGATAATTGTTTATTAAACAAAAAGAATTGAATAAGAACAGTCCCTTATACCAAAGTGGTTTCCTTAGACACGCGTGTCAAGCTTTCGTCCCTGTGCAATACGATGAAAAGTGTTAGAATGAGAAACATAGAAGGAAATAACAAACAAATGAAATCAACAACAGAAGTCAGTCGTGCATTTGTGGTTACAGCAGCAATTGACCTTACCACGTGGGAGATTATAGCTACCTGCGTGACATCCGAGTCCAAGATAATCAACAATGTGGAATGGCTTACTTGGATAATTGTTCATTAAACAAAAAGAAGGGAATAAGAACAGTCCCTTATACCAAAGTGGTTTCCTTAGACACCTGTGTCAAGCTTTCGTTCCTGTGCAATACGTTGGAAAGTGTTAGAATGAGAAACATAGAAGGAAATAACAAACAAATGAAATCAACAACAGAAGTCAGTCGTGCATTTGTGGTTACAGCAGCAATTGACCTTACCACGTGGGAGATTATAGCTACCTGCGTGACATCCGAGTCCAAGAAAATCAACAATGTGGAATGGCTTACTTGGATAATTGTTCATTAAACAAAACGAAGGGAACAAGAACAGTCCCTTATACCAAAGTGGTTTCCTTAGACACGCGTGTCAAGCTTTCGTCCCTGTGCAATACGATGAAAAGTGTTAGAATGAGAAACATAGAAGGAAATAACAAACAAATGAAATCAACAACAGAAGTCAGTCGTGCATTTGTGGTTACAGCAGCAATTGACCTTACCACGTGGGAGATTATAGCTACCTGCGTGACATCCGAGTCCAAGAAAATCAACAATGTGGAATGGCTTACTTGGATAATTGTTCATTAAACAAAAAGAAGGGAATAAGAAGAGTCCCTTATACCAAAGTGGTTTCTTTAGACACGCGTGTCAAGCTTTCGTCCCTGTGCAATACGATGAAAAGTGTTAGAATGAGAAACATTGAAGGAAATAACAAACAAATGAAATCAACATTAGAAGTCAGTCGTGCATTTGTGGTTACAGCAGCAATTGACCTTACCACGTGGGAGATTATAGCTACCTGCGTGACATCCGAGTCCAAGAAAATCAACAATGTGGAATGGCTTACTTGGATAATTGTTCATTAAACAAAAAGAAGGGAATAAGAACAGTCCCTCATACCAAAGTGGTTTCCTTAGACACCTGTGTCAAGCTTTCGTTCCTGTGCAATACGATGAAAAGTGTTAGAATGAGAAACATAGAAGGAAATAACAAACAAATGAAATCAACAACAGAAGTCAGTCGTGCATTTGTGGTTACAGCAGCAATTGACCTTACCACGTGGGAGATTATAGCTACCTGCGTGACATCCGAGTCCAAGAAAATCAACAATGTGGAATGGCTTACTTGGATAATTGTTCATTAAACAAAACGAAGGGAATAAGAAGAGTCCCTTATACCAAAGTGGTTTCTTTAGACACGCGTGTCAAGCTTTCGTCCCTGTGCAATACGATGAAAAGTGTTAGAATGAGAAACATTGAAGGAAATAACAAACAAATGAAATCAACATTAGAAGTCAGTCGTGCATTTGTGGTTACAGCAGCAATTGACCTCACCACGTGGGAGATTATAGCTACCTGCGTGACATCCGAGTCCAAGATAATCAACAATGTGGAATGGCTTACTTGGATAATAGTTCATTAAACAAAAAGAAGGGGATAAGAACAGTCCCTTATACCAAAGTGGTTTCCTTAGACACCTGTTTCAAGCTTTCGTTCCTGTGCAATACGATGAAAAGTGTTAGAATGAGAAACATAGAAGGAAATAACAAACAAATGAAATCAACAACAGAAGTCAGTCGTGCATTTGTGGTTACAGCAGCAATTGACCTTACCACGTGGGAGATTATAGCTACCTGCGTGACATCCGAGTCCAAGATAATCAACAATGTGGAATGGCTTACTCGGATAATTGTTCATTAAACAAAAAGAAGGGAATAAGAACAGTCCCTTATACCAAAGTGGTTTCCTTAGACACCTGTGTCAAGCTTTCGTTCCTGTGCAATACGATGAAAAGTGTTAGAATGAGAAACATAGAAGGAAATAACAAACAAATGAAATCAACAACAGAAGTCAGTCATGCATTTGTGGTTACAGCAGCAATTGACCTTACCACGTGGGAGATTATAGCTACCTGCGTGACATCCGAGTCCAAGAAAATCAACAATGTGGAATGGCTTACTTGGATAATTGTTCATTAAACAAAACGAAGGGAATAAGAACAGTCCCTTATACCAAAGTGGTTTCCTTAGACATGCGTGTCAAGCTTTCGTCCCTGTGCAATACGATGAAAAGTGTTAGAATGAGAAACATAGAAGGAAATAACAAACAAATGAAATCAACAACAGAAGTCAGTCGTGCATTTGTGGTTACAGCAGCAATTGACCTTACCACGTGGGAGATTATAGCTACCTGCGTGACATTCGAGTCCAAGAAAATCAACAATGTGGAATTGCTCACTTGGATAATTGTTGATTGAACAAAAAGAAGGGAATAAGAACAGTCCCTTATACCAAAGTGGTTTCCTTAGACACGTGTGTCAAGCTTTCGTCCCTGTGCAATACGATGAGAAGTGTTAGAATGAGAAACATTGAAGGAAATAACAAACAAATGAAATCAACATTAGAAGTCAGTCGTGCATTTGTGGTTACAGCAGCAATTGACCTTACCACGTGGGAGATTATAGCTACCTTCGTGACATCCGAGTCCAAGATAATCAACAATGTGGAATGGCCTACTTGGATAATTGTTGATTAAACAAAAAAAGAGAATAACAACAGTCCCTTATACCAAAGTGGTTTCCTTAGACACGTGTGTCAAGCTTTCGTCCCTGTGCAATACGATGAAATGTGTTAGAATGAGAAACATAGAAGGAAATAACAAACAAATGAAATCAACAACAGAAGTCAGTCGTGCATTTGTGGTTACAGCAGCAATTGACCTTACCACGTGGGAGATAATAGCTACCTGCGTGACATTCGAGTCCAAGAAAATCAACAATGTGGAATGGCTTACTTGGATAATTGTTGATTGAACAAAAAGAAGGGAATAAAAACAGTCCCTCATACCAAAGTGGTTTCCTTAGACACGTGTGCCAAGCTTTCGTCCCTGTGCAATAAGATGAGAAGTGTTAGAATGAGAAACATTGAAGGAAATAACAAACAAATGAAATCAACATTAGAAGTCAGTCGTGCATTTGTGGTTACAGCAGCAATTGACCTTACCACGTGGGAGATTATAGCTACCTGCGTGACATCCGAGTCCAAGAAAATCAACAATGTGGAATAGCCTACTTGGATAATTGTTGATTGAACAAAAAAAAAAATAAGAACAGTCCCTTATACCAAAGTTGTTCCCTTAGACACGTGTGTCAAGCTTTCGTCCCTGTCCAATACGATGAGAAGTGTTAGAATGAGAAACATTGAAGGAAATAACAAACAAATGAAATCAACAACAGAAGTCAGTCGTGCATTTGTGGTTACAGCAGCAATTGACCTTACCACGTGGGAGCTTATAGCTACCTGCGTGACATCCGAGTCCAAGAAAATCAACAATGTGGAATGGCTTACTTGGATAATTGTTGATTGAACAAAAAGAAGGGAATAAGAACAGTCCCTTATACCAAAGTGGTTTCCTTAGACACGTGTGTCAAGCTTTCGTCCCTGTGCAATACGATGAGAAGTGTTAGAATGAGAAACATTGAAGGAAATAACAAACAAATGAAATCAACATTAGAAGTCAGTCGTGCATTTGTGGTTACAGCAGCAATTGACCTTACCACGTGGGAGATTATAGCTACCTTCGTGACATCCGAGTCCAAGATAATCAACAATGTGGAATGGCCTACTTGGATAATTGTTGATTAAACAAAAAAAGAGAATAAGAACAGTCCCTTATACCAAAGTGGTTTCCTTAGACACGTGTGTCAAGCTTTCGTCCCTGTGCAATACGATGAAATGTGTTAGAATGAGAAACATAGAAGGAAATAACAAACAAATGAAATCAACAACAGAAGTCAGTCGTGCATTTGTGGTTACAGCAGCAATTGACCTTACCACGTGGGAGATTATAGCTACCTGCGTGACATCCAAGTCCAAGAAAATCAACAATGTGGAATGGCTTACTTGGATAATTGTTCATTAAACAAAAAGAAGGGAATAAGAACAGTCCCTCATACCAAAGTGGTTTCCTTAGACACCTGTGTCAAGCTTTCGTTCCTGTGCAATACGATGAAAAGTGTTAGAATGAGAAACATAGAAGGAAATAACAAACAAATGAAATCAACAACAGAAGTCAGTCGTGCATTTGTGGTTACAGCAGCAATTGACCTTACCACGTGGGAGATTATAGCTACCTGCGTGACATCCGAGTCCAAGAAAATCAACAATGTGGAATGGCTTACTTGGATAATTGTTCATTAAACAAAACGAAGGGAATAAGAACAGTCCCTTATACCAAAGTGGTTTCCTTAGACACGCGTGTCAAGCTTTCGTCCCTGTGCAATACGATGAAAAGTGTTAGAATGAGAAACATTGAAGGAAATAACAAAATGAAATCAACATTAGAAGTCAGTCGTGCATTTGTGGTTACAGCAGCAATTGACCTTACCACGTGGGAGATTATAGTTACCTGCGTGACATCCGAGTCCAAGATAATCAACAATGTGGAATGGCTTACTCGGATAATTGTTCATTAAACAAAAAGAAGGGAATAAGAACAGTCCCTTATACCAAAGTGGTTTCCTTAGACACCTGTGTCAAGCTTTCGTTCCTGTGCAATACGATGAAAAGTGTTAGAATGAGAAACATAGAAGGAAATAACAAACAAATGAAATCAACAACAGAAGTCAGTCATGCATTTGTGGTTACAGCAGCAATTGACCTTACCACGTGGGAGATTATAGCTACCTGCGTGACATCCGAGTCCAAGAAAATCAACAATGTGGAATGGCTCACTTGGATAATTGTTCATTAAACAAAACGAAGGGAATAAGAACAGTCCCTTATACCAAAGTGGTTTCCTTAGACATGCGTGTCAAGCTTTCGTCCCTGTGCAATACGATGAAAAGTGTTAGAATGAGAAACATAGAAGGAAATAACAAACAAATGAAATCAACAACAGAAGTCAGTCGTGCATTTGTGGTTACAGCAGCAATTGACCTTACCACGTGGGAGATTATAGCTACCTGCGTGACATTCGAGTCCAAGAAAATCAACAATGTGGAAGTGCTCACTTGGATAATTGTTGATTGAACAAAAAGAAGGGAATAAGAACAGTCCCTTATACCAAAGTGGTTTCCTTAGACACGTGTGTCAAGCTTTCGTCCCTGTGCAATACGATGAGAAGTGTTAGAATGAGAAACATTGAAGGAAATAACAAACAAATGAAATCAACATTAGAAGTCAGTCGTGTATTTGTGGTTACAGCAGCAATTGACCTTACCACGTGGGAGATTATAGCTACCTTCGTGACATCCGAGTCCAAGATAATCAACAATGTGGAATGGCCTACTTGGATAATTGTTGATTAAACAAAAAAAGAGAATAACAACAGTCCCTTATACCAAAGTGGTTTCCTTAGACACGTGTGTCAAGCTTTCGTCCCTGTGCAATACGATGAAATGTGTTAGAATGAGAAACATAGAAGGAAATAACAAACAAATGAAATCAACAACAGAAGTCAGTCGTGCATTTGTGGTTACAGCAGCAATTGACCTTACCACGTGGGAGATAATAGCTACCTGCGTGACATTCGAGTCCAAGAAAATCAACAATGTGGAATGGCTTACTTGGATAATTGTTGATTGAACAAAAAGAAGGGAATAAAAACAGTCCCTCATACCAAAGTGGTTTCCTTAGACACGTGAGCCAAACTTTCGTCCCTGTGCAATAAGATGAGAAGTGTTAGAATGAGAAACATTGAAGGAAATAACAAACAAATGAAATCAACATTAGAAGTCAGTCGTGCATTTGTGGTTACAGCAGCAATTGACCTTACCACGTGGGAGATTATAGCTACCTGCGTGACATCCGAGTCCAAGAAAATCAACAATGTGGAATAGCCTACTTGGATAATTGTTGATTGAACAAAAAAAAAAATAAGAACAGTCCCTTATACCAAAGTTGTTCCCTTAGACACGTGTGTCAAGCTTTCGTCCCTGTCCAATACGATGAGAAGTGTTAGAATGAGAAACATTGAAGGAAATAACAAACAAATGAAATCAACAACAGAAGTCAGTCGTGCATTTGTGGTTACAGCAGCAATTGACCTTACCACGTGGGAGCTTATAGCTACCTGCGTGACATCCGAGTCCAAGAAAATCAACAATGTGGAATGGCTTACTTGGATAATTGTTGATTGAACAAAAAGAAGGGAATAAGAACAGTCCCTTATACCAAAGTGGTTTCCTTAGACACGTGTGTCAAGCTTTCGTCCCTGTGCAATACGATGAGAAGTGTTAGAATGAGAAACATTGAAGGAAATAACAAACAAATGAAATCAACATTAGAAGTCAGTCGTGCATTTGTGGTTACAGCAGCAATTGACCTTACCACGTGGGAGATTATAGCTACCTTCGTGACATCCGAGTCCAAGATAATCAACAATGTGGAATGGCCTACTTGGATAATTGTTGATTAAACAAAAAAAGAGAATAAGAACAGTCCCTTATACCAAAGTGGTTTCCTTAGACACGTGTGTCAAGCTTTCGTCCCTGTGCAATACGATGAAATGTGTTAGAATGAGAAACATAGAAGGAAATAACAAACAAATGAAATCAACAACAGAAGTCAGTCGTGCATTCGTGGTTACAGCAGCAATTGACCTTACCACGTGGGAGATAATAGCTACCTGCGTGACATTCGAGTCCAAGAAAATCAACAATGTGGAATGGCTTACTTGGATAATTGTTGATTGAACAAAAAGAAGGGAATAAAAACCGTCCCTCATACCAAAGTGGTTTCCTTAGACACGTGTGCAAAGCTTTCGTCCCTGTGCAATAAGATGAGAAGTGTTAGAATGAGAAACATTGAAGGAAATAACAAACAAATGAAATCAACATTAGAAGTCAGTCGTGCATTTGTGGTTACAGCAGCAATTGACCTTACCACGTGGAAGATTATAGCTACCTGCGTGACATCCGAGTCCAAGAAAATCAACAATGTGGAATAGCCTACTTGGATAATTGTTGATTGAACAAAAAAAAAAATAAGAACAGTCCCTTATACCAAAGTTGTTCCCTTAGACACGTGTGTCAAGCTTTCGTCCCTGTGCAATACGATAAGAAGTGTTAGAATGAGAAACATTGAAGGAAATAAGAAACAAATGAAATCAACAACAGAAGTCAGTCGTGCATTTGTGGTTACAGCAGCAATTGACCTTACCACGTGGGAGCTTATAGCTACCTGCGTGACATCCGAGTCCAAGAAAATCAACAATGTGGAATGGCTTACTTGGATAATTGTTGATTGAACAAAAAGAAGGGAATAAGAACAGTCCCTTATACCAAAGTGGTTTCCTTAGACACGTGTGTCAAGCTTTCGTCCCTGTGCAATACGATGAGAAGTGTTAGAATGAGAAACATTGAAGGAAATAACAAACAAATGAAATCAACATTAGAAGTCAGTCGTGCATTTGTGGTTACAGCAGCAATTGACCTTACCACGTGGGAGATTATAGCTACCTTCGTGACATCCGAGTCCAAGATAATCAACAATGTGGAATGGCCTACTTGGATAATTGTTGATTAAACAAAAAAAGAGAATAAGAACAGTCCCTTATACCAAAGTGGTTTCCTTAGACACGTGTGTCAAGCTTTCGTCCCTGTGCAATACGATGAAATGTGTTAGAATGAGAAACATAGAAGGAAATAACAAACAAATGAAATCAACAACAGAAGTCAGTCGTGCATTTGTGGTTACAGCAGCAATTGACCTTACCACGTGGGAGATAATAGCTACCTGCGTGACATTCGAGTCCAAGAAAATCAACAATGTGGAATGGCTTACTTGGATAATTGTTGATTGAACAAAAAGAAGGGAATAAAAACAGTCCCTCATACCAAAGTGGTTTCCTTAGACACGTGTGCCAAGCTTTCGTCCCTGTGCAATAAGATGAGAAGTGTTAGAATGAGAAACATTGAAGAAAATAACAAACAAATGGAATCAACATTAGAAGTCAGTCGTGCATTTGTGGTTACAGCAGCAATTGACCTTACCACGTGGGAGATTATAGCTACCTGCGTGACATCCGAGTCCAAGAAAATCAACAATGTGGAATAGCCTACTTGGATAATTGTTGATTGAACAAAAAAAAAAAATAAGAACAGTCCCTTATACCAAAGTAGTTCCCTTAGACACGTGTGTCAAGCATTCGTCCCTGTGCAATACGATGAGAAGTGTAAGAATGAGAAACATTGAAGGAAATAACAAACAAATGAAATCAACAACAGAAGTCAGTCGTGCATTTGTGGTTACAGCAGCAATTGACCTTACCACGTGGGAGATTATAGCTACCTTCGTGACATCCGAGTCCAAGATAATCAACAATGTGGAATGGCCTACTTGGATAATTGTTGATTAAACAAAAAAAGAGAATAAGAACAGTCCCTTATACCAAAGTGGTTTCCTTAGACACGTGTGTCAAGCTTTCGTCCCTGTGCAATACGATGAAATGTGTTAGAATGAGAAACATAGAAGGAAATAACAAACAAATGAAATCAACAACAGAAGTCAGTCGTGCATTTGTGGTTACAGCAGCAATTGACCTTACCACGTGGGAGATAATAGCTACCTGCGTGACATTCGAGTCCAAGAAAATCAACAATGTGGAATGACTTACTTGGATAATTGTTGATTGAACAAAAAGAAGGGAATAAAAACAGTCCCTCATACCAAAGTGGTTTCCTTAGACACGTGTGCCAAGCTTTCGTCCCTGTGCAATAAGATGAGAAGTGTTAGAATGAGAAACATTGAAGAAAATAACAAACAAATGGAATCAACATTAGAAGTCAGTCGTGCATTTGTGGTTACAGCAGCAATTGACCTTACCACGTGGGAGATTATAGCTACCTGCGTGACATCCGAGTCCAAGAAAATCAACAATGTGGAATAGCCTACTTGGATAATTGTTGATTGAACAAAAAAAAAAAATAAGAACAGTCCCTTATACCAAAGTAGTTCCCTTAGACACGTGTGTCAAGCATTCGTCCCTGTGCAATACGATGAGAAGTGTAAGAATGAGAAACATTGAAGGAAATAACTAACAAATGAAATCAACAACAGAAGTCAGTCGTGCATTTGTGGTTACAGCAGCAATTGACCTTACCACGTGGGAGCTTATAGCTACCTGCGTGACATCCGAGTCCAAGAAAATCAACAATGTGGAATGGCTTACTTGGATAATTGTTCATTAAACAAAAAGAAGGGAATAAGAACAGTCCCTTATACCGAAGTGGTTTCCTTAGACACGTGTGTCAAGCTTTCGTCCCTGTGCAATACGATGAGAAGTGTAAGAATGAGAAACATTGAAGGAAATAACAAACAAATGAAATCAACATTAGAAGTCAGTCGTGCATTTGTGGTTACAGCAGCAATTGACCTTACCACGTGGGAGATTATAGCTACCTGCGTGACATCCGAGTCCAAGAAAATCAACAATGTGGAATGGCCTACTTGGATAAGTGTTGATTAAACAAAAAAAAAAATAAGAACAGTCCCTTATACCAAAGTGGTTTCCTTAGACACGTGTGTCAAGCTTTCGTCCCTGTGCAATACGATGAGAAGTGTTAGAATGAGAAACATTGAAGGAAATAACAAACAAATGAAATCAACAACAGAAGTCAGTCGTGCATTTGTGGTTACAGCAGCAATTGACCTTACCACGTGGGAGCTTATAGCTACCTGCGTGACATCCGAGTCCAAGAAAATCAACAATGTGGAATGGCCTACTTGGATAAGTGTTCATTGAAAAAAAAAAAAATAAGAACAGTCCCTTATACCAAAGTTGTTCCCTTAAACACGTGTGTCAAGCTTTCGTCCCTGTGCAATACGATGAGAAGTGTTAGAATGAGAAACATTGAAGGAAATAACAAACAAATGAAATCAACAACAGAAGTCAGTCGTGCATTTGTGGTTACAGCAGCAATTGACCTTACCACGTGGGAGCTTATAGCTACCTGCGTGAAATCCGAGTCCAAGAAAATCAACAATGTGGAACGGCTTACTTCGATAATTGTTCATTAAACAAAAAGAAGGGAATAAGAACAGTCCCTTATACCGAAGTGGTTTCCTTAGACACGTGTGTCAAGCTTTCGTCCCTGTGCAATACGATGAGAAGTGTTAGAATGAGAAACATTGAAGGAAATAATAAAAAAATGAAATCAACAACTGAAGTCAGTCGTGCATTTGTGGTTACAGCAGCAATTGACCTTACCACGTGGGAGATTATAGCTACCTGCGTGACATCCGAGTCCAAGAAAATCAACAATGTGGAACGGCTTACTTGGATAATTGTTCATTAAACAAAAAGAATTGAATAAGAACAGTCCCTTATACCAAAGTCGTATCCTTAGACACGTGTGTCAAGCTTTCGTCTCTGTGCAATATGATGAAAAGTGTTAGAATGAGAAACATTGAAGGAAATAACAAACAAATGAAATCAACAACAGAAGTCAGTCGTGCATTTGTGGTTACAGCAGCAATTGACCTCACCACGTTACAGATTATAGCTACCTGCGTGTCATCCGAGTCCAAGAAAATCAACAATGTGGAATGGCTTACTTGGATAATTGATCATCATACAGAAAGAAGGGAATAAGAACAGTCCCTTATACCGATGTGGTTTCCATAGACACGTGTGTCAAGCTTTCGTCCCTGTGCAATACGATGAAAAGTGTTAGAATGAGAAACATTGAAGGAAATAACAAACAAATGAAATCAACATTAGAAGTCAGTCGTGCATTTGTGGTTAAAGCAGCAATTGACCTTACCACGTGGGAGATTATAGCTACCTGCGTGACATCCGAGTCCAAGAAAATCAACAATGTGGAATGGCTTACTTGGATAATTGATCATTATACAGAAAGAATGAAGTAAGAACAGTTCCTTATACCAAAGTGGTTTCCTTAGACACGTGTGTCAAGCTTTCGTCCCTGTGCAATACGATGAAAAGTGTTAGAATGAGAAACATTGAAGAAAATAACAAACGAATGAAATCAACAACAGAAGTCAGTCGTGCATTTGTGGTTACAGCAGCAATTGACCTTACCACGTGGGAGATTATAGCTACCTGCGTGACATCCGAGTCCAAGAAAATCAACAATGTGGAATGGCTTATTTGGATAATTGTTCATTAAACAAAAAGAAGGGAATAAGAACAGTCCCTTATACCAAAGTGGTTTCCTTAGACACGCGTGTCAAGCTTTCGTCTCTGTGCAATACGATGAAAAGTGTTAGAATGAGAAACATTGAAGAAAATAACAAACGAATGAAATCAACAACAGAAGTCAGTCGTGCATTTGTGGTTACAGCAGCGATTGACCTTACCACGTGGGAGATTACAGCTACCTGCGTGACATCCGAGTCCAAGAAAATGAACAATGTGGAACGGCTTACTTGGATAATTGTTCATTAAACAAAAAGAAGGGAATAAGTACAGTCCCTTATACCAAAGTGGTTTCCTCAGACACGTGTGTCAAGCTTTCGTCCCTGTGCAATACGATGAAAAATGTTAGAATGAGAAACATAAGGGGAAATAACAAACAAATGAAATCAACAACAGAAGTCAGTCGTGCATTTGTGGTTACAGCAGCAATTGACCTTACCACGTAAAAGATAATAGCTACCTGCGTGTCATCCGAGTCCAAGAAAATCAACAATGTGGAATGGCTTACTTGGATAATTGTTCATTAAACATAAAGAAGGGAATAAGAACAGTCCCTTATACCAAAGTGGTTTCCTTAGACACGCGTGTCAAGCTTTCGTCCCTGTGCAATACGATGAAAAGTGTTAGAATGAGAAACATTGAAGAAAATAACAAACGAATGAAATCAACAACAGAAGTCAGTCGTGCATTTGTGGTTACAGCAGCAATTGACCTTACCACGTAAAAGATAATAGCTACCTGCGTGTCATCCGAGTCCAAGAAAATCAACAATGTGGAATGGCTTACTTGGATAATTGTTCATTAAACAAAAAGAAGGGAATAAGAACAGTCCCTTATACCAAAGTGGTTTCCTTAGACACGCGTGTCAAGCTTTCGTCCCTGTGCAATACGATGAAAAGTGTTAGAATGAGAAACATTGAAGAAAATAACAAACGAATGAAATCAACAACAGAAGTCAGTCGTGCATTTGTGGTTACAGCAGCAATTGACCTTACCACGTGGGAGATTACAGCTACCTGCGTGACATCCGAGCCCAAGAAAATGAACAATGTGGAACGGCTTACTTGGATAATTGTTCATTAAACAAAAAGAAGGGAATAAGAACAGTCCCTTATACCAAAGTTGTTTCCTTAGACACCTGTGTCAAGCTTTCGTTCCTGTGCAATACGATGAAAAGTGTTAGAATGAGAAACATAGAAGGAAATAACAAACAAATGAAATCAACAACAGAAGTCAGTCGTGCATTTGTGGTTACAGCAGCAATTGACCTTACCACGTGGGAGATTATAGCTACCTGCGTGACATCCGAGTCCAAGAAAATCAACAATGTGGAATGCCTTACTTGGATAATTGTTCATTAAACAAAACGAAGGGAATAAGAACAGTCCCTTATACCAAAGTGGTTTCCTTAGACACGCGTGTCAAGCTTTCGTCCCTGTGCAATACGATGAAAAGTGCAAGAATGAGAAACATAGAAGGAAATAACAAACAAATGAAATCAACAACAGAAGTCAGTGGTGCATTTGTGGTTACAGCAGCAATTGACCTTACCACGTGGGAGATTAAAGCTACCTGCGTGACATTCGAGTCCAAGAAAATCAACAATGTGGAATGGCTTACTTGGTTAATTGTTGATTGAACAAAACGAAGGGAATGAGAACAGTCCCTTTTACCAGAGTGGTTTCCTTAGACATGCGTGTCAAGCTTTCGTCCCTGTGCAATACGATGAAAAGTGTAAGAATGAGAAACATAGAAGGAAATAACAAACAGATGAAATCAACAACAGAAGTCAGTCGTGCATTTGTGGTTACAGCAGCAATTGAACTTACCACGTAAAAGATAATAGCTACCTGCGTGTCATCCGAGTCCAAGAAAATCAACAATGTGGAATGCCTTACTTGGATAATTGTTCATTAAACAAAACGAAGGGAATAAGAACAGTCCCTTATACCAAAGTGGTTTCCTTAGACACCTGTGTCAAGCTTTCGTTCCTGTGCAATACGATGAAAAGTGTAAGAATGAGAAACATAGAAGGAAATAACAAACAAATGAAATCAACAACAGAAGTCAGTCGTGCATTTGTGGTTACAGCAGCAATTGACCTTACCACGTGGGAGATTATAGCTACCTGCGTGACATCCGAGTCCAAGAAAATCAACAATGTGGAATGCCTTACTTGGATAATTGTTCATTAAACAGAACGAAGGGAATAAGAACAGTCCCTTATACCAAAGTGGTTTCCTTAGACACCTGTGTCAAGCTTTCGTTCCTGTGCAATACGATGAAAAGTGTAAGAATGAGAAACATAGAAGGAAATAACAAACAAATGAAATCAACAACAGAAGTCAGTCGTGCATTTGTGGTTACAGCAGCAATTGACCTTACCACGTGGGAGATTATAGCTACCTGCGTGACATCCGAGTGCAAGAAAATCAACAATGTGGAATGGCCTACTTGGATAAGTGTTGATTAAACAAAAAAAAAAATAAGAACAGTCCCTTATACCAAAGTGGTTTCCTTAGACACGTGTGTCAAGCTTTCGTCCCTGTGCAATACGATGAGAAGTGTTAGAATGAGAAACATTGAAGGAAATAACAAACAAATGAAATCAACAACAGAAGTCAGTCGTGCATTTGTGGTTACAGCAGCAATTGACCTTACCACGTGGGAGCTTATAGCTACCTGCGTGACATCCGAGTCCAAGAAAATCAACAATGTGGAATGGCCTACTTGGATAAGTGTTGATTAAAAAAAAAAAAAAATAAGAACAGTCCCTTATACCAAAGTTGTTCCCTTAAACACGTGTGTCAAGCTTTCGTCCCTGTGCAATACGATGAGAAGTGTTAGAATGAGAAACATTGAAGGAAATAACAAACAAATGAAATCAACAACAGAAGTCAGACGTGCATTTGTGGTTACAGCAGCAATTGACCTTACCACGTGGGAGCTTATAGCTACCTGCGTGACATCCGAGTCCAAGAAAATCAACAATGTGGAACGGCTTACTTCGATAATTGTTCATTAAACAAAAAGAAGGGAATAAGAACAGTCCCTTATACCGAAGTGGTTTCCTTAGACACGTGTGTCAAGCTTTCGTCCCTGTGCAATACGATGAGAAGTGTTAGAATGAGAAACATTGAAGGAAATAACAAAAAAATGAAATCAACAACTGAAGTCAGTCGTGCATTTGTGGTTACAGCAGCAATTGACCTTACCACGTGGGAGATTATAGCTACCTGCGTGACATCCGAGTCCAAGAAAATCAACAATGTGGAACGGCTTACTTGGATAATTGTTCATTAAACAAAAAGAATTGAATAAGAACAGTCCCTTATACCAAAGTCGTATCCTTAGACACGTGTGTCAAGCTTTCGTCTCTGTGCAATATGATGAAAAGTGTTAGAATGAGAAATATTGAAGGAAATAACAAACAAATGAAATCAACAACAGAAGTCAGTCGTGCATTTGTGGTTACAGCAGCAATTGACCTCACCACGTTACAGATTATAGCTACCTGCGTGTCATCCGAGTCCAAGAAAATCAACAATGTGGAATGGCTTACTTGGATAATTGATCATCATACAGAAAGAAGGGAATAAGAACAGTCCCTTATACCGATGTGGTTTCCATAGACACGTGTGTCAAGCTTTCGTCCCTGTGCAATACGATGAAAAGTGTTAGAATGAGAAACATTGAAGGAAATAACAAACAAATGAAATCAACATTAGAAGTCAGTCGTGCATTTGTGGTTAAAGCAGCAATTGACCTTACCACGTGGGAGATTATAGCTACCTGCGTGACATCCGAGTCCAAGAAAATCAACAATGTGGAATGGCTTACTTGGATAATTGATCATTATACAGAAAGAATGAAGTAAGAACAGTTCCTTATACCAAAGTGGTTTCCTTAGACACGTGTGTCAAGCTTTCGTCCCTGTGCAATACGATGAAAAGTGTTAGAATGAGAAACATTGAAGAAAATAACAAACGAATGAAATCAACAACAGAAGTCAGTCGTGCATTTGTGGTTACAGCAGCAATTGACCTTACCACGTGGGAGATTATAGCTACCTGCGTGACATCCGAGTCCAAGAAAATCAACAATGTGGAATGGCTTATTTGGATAATTGTTCATTAAACAAAAAGAAGGGAATAAGAACAGTCCCTTATACCAAAGTGGTTTCCTTAGACACGCGTGTCAAGCTTTCGTCTCTGTGCAATACGATGAAAAGTGTTAGAATGAGAAACATTGAAGAAAATAACAAACGAATGAAATCAACAACAGAAGTCAGTCGTGCATTTGTGGTTACAGCAGCGATTGACCTTACCACGTGGGAGATTACAGCTACCTGCGTGACATCCGAGTCCAAGAAAATGAACAATGTGGAACGGCTTACTTGGATAATTGTTCATTAAACAAAAAGAAGGGAATAAGTACAGTCCCTTATACCGAAGTGGTTTCCTCAGACACGTGTGTCAAGCTTTCGTCCCTGTGCAATACGATGAAAAATGTTAGAATGAGAAACATAAGGGGAAATAACAAACAAATGAAATCAACAACAGAAGTCAGTCGTGCATTTGTGGTTACAGCAGCAATTGACCTTACCACGTAAAAGATAATAGCTACCTGCGTGTCATCCGAGTCCAAGAAAATCAACAATGTGGAATGGCTTACTTGGATAATTGTTCATTAAACATAAAGAAGGGAATAAGAACAGTCCCTTAACCAAAGTGGTTTCCTTAGACACGCGTGTCAAGCTTTCGTCCCTGTGCAATACGATGAAAAGTGTTAGAATGAGAAACATTGAAGAAAATAACAAACGAATGAAATCAACAACAGAAGTCAGTCGTGCATTTGTGGTTACAGCAGCAATTGACCTTACCACGTAAAAGATAATAGCTACCTGCGTGTCATCCGAGTCCAAGAAAATCAACAATGTGGAATGGCTTACTTGGATAATTGTTCATTAAACAAAAAGAAGGGAATAAGAACAGTCCCTTATACCAAAGTGGTTTCCTTAGACACGCGTGTCAAGCTTTCGTCCCTGTGCAATACGATGAAAAGTGTTAGAATGAGAAACATTGAAGAAAATAACAAACGAATGAAATCAACAACAGAAGTCAGTCGTGCATTTGTGGTTACAGCAGCAATTGACCTTACCACGTGGGAGATTACAGCTACCTGCGTGACATCCGAGCCCAAGAAAATGAACAATGTGGAACGGCTTACTTGGATAATTGTTCATTAAACAAAAAGAAGGGAATAAGAACAGTCCCTTATACCAAAGTTGTTTCCTTAGACACCTGTGTCAAGCTTTCGTTCCTGTGCAATACGATGAAAAGTGTTAGAATGAGAAACATAGAAGGAAATAACAAACAAATGAAATCAACAACAGAAGTCAGTCGTGCATTTGTGGTTACAGCAGCAATTGACCTTACCACGTGGGAGATTATAGCTACCTGCGTGACATCCGAGTCCAAGAAAATCAACAATGTGGAATGCCTTACTTGGATAATTGTTCATTAAACAAAACGAAGGGAATAAGAACAGTCCCTTATACCAAAGTGGTTTCCTTAGACACGCGTGTCAAGTTTCGTCCCTGTGCAATACGATGAAAAGTGCAAGAATGAGAAACATAGAAGGAAATAACAAACAAATGAAATCAACAACAGAAGTCAGTCGTGCATTTGTGGTTACAGCAGCAATTGACCTTACCACGTGGGAGATTAAAGCTACCTGCGTGACATTCGAGTCCAAGAAAATCAACAATGTGGAATGGCTTACTTGGATAATTGTTGATTGAACAAAACGAAGGGAATGAGAACAGTCCCTTTTACCAGAGTGGTTTCCTTAGACACGCGTGTCAAGCTTTCGTCCCTGTGCAATACGATGAAAAGTGTAAGAATGAGAAACATAGAAGGAAATAACAAACAGATGAAATCAACAACAGAAGTCAGTCGTGCATTTGTGGTTACAGCAGCAATTGAACTTACCACGTAAAAGATAATAGCTACCTGCGTGTCATCCGAGTCCAAGAAAATCAACAATGTGGAATGGCTTACTTGGATAATTGATCATTATACAGAAAAAAGGGAATAAGAACAGTCCCTTATACCAATGTGGTTTCCATAGACACGTGTGTCAAGCTTTCGTCCCTGTGCAATACGATGAGAAGTGTTAGTATGAGAAACATTGAAGGAAATAACAAACAAATGAAATCAACAACAGAAGTCAGTCGTGCATTTGTGGTTACAGCAGCAATTGACCTTACCACGTGGGAGATTATAGCTACCTGCGTGACATCCGAGTCCAAGAAAATCAACAATGTGGAATGCCTTACTTGGATAATTGTTCATTAAACAAAACGAAGGGAATAAGAACAGTCCCTTATACCAAAGTGGTTTCCTTAGACACGCGTGTCAAGCTTTCGTCCCTGTGCAATACGATGAAAAGTGTAAGAATGAGAAACATAGATGGAAATAACAAACAAATGAAATCAACAACAGAAGTCAGTCGTGCATTTGTGATTACAGCAGCAATTGACCTTACCACGTGGGAGATTATAGCTACCTGCGTGACATCCGAGTCCAAGAAAATCAACAATGTGGAATGGCTTACTTGGATAATTGATCATTATACAGAAAGAATGAAGTAAGAACAGTCCCTTATACCAATGTGGTTTCCATAGACACGTGTGTCAAGCTTTCGTCCCTGTGCATTACGATGAAAAGTGTTAGAATGAGAAACATTGAAGAAAATAACAAACGAATGAAATCAACAACAGAAGTCAGTCGTGCATTTGTGGTTACAGCAGCAATTGACCTTACCACGTAAAAGATAATAGCTACCTGCGTGTCATCCGAGTCCAAGAAAATCAACAATGTGGAATGGCTTACTTGGATAATTGTTCATTAAACAAAAAGAAGGGAATAAGAACAGTCCCTTATACCAAAGTGGTTTCCTTAGACACGCGTGTCAAGCTTTCGTCCCTGTGCAATACGATGAAAAGTGTTAGAATGAGAAACATTGAAGAAAATAACAAACGAATGAAATCAACAACAGAAGTCAGTCGTGCATTTGTGGTTACAGCAGCAATTGACCTTACCACGTGGGAGATTACAGCTACCTGCGTGACATCCGAGCCCAAGAAAATGAACAATGTGGAACGGCTTACTTGGATAATTGTTCATTAAACAAAAAGAAGGGAATAAGAACAGTCCCTTATACCAAAGTTGTTTCCTTAGACACCTGTGTCAAGCTTTCGTTCCTGTGCAATACGATGAAAAGTGTTAGAATGAGAAACATAGAAGGAAATAACAAACAAATGAAATCAACAACAGAAGTCAGTCGTGCATTTGTGGTTACAGCAGCAATTGACCTTACCACGTGGGAGATTATAGCTACCTGCGTGACATCCGAGTCCAAGAAAATCAACAATGTGGAATGCCTTACTTGGATAATTGTTCATTAAACAAAACGAAGGGAATAAGAACAGTCCCTTATACCAAAGTGGTTTCCTTAGACACGCGTGTCAAGTTTCGTCCCTGTGCAATACGATGAAAAGTGCAAGAATGAGAAACATAGAAGGAAATAACAAACAAATGAAATCAACAACAGAAGTCAGTCGTGCATTTGTGGTTACAGCAGCAATTGACCTTACCACGTGGGAGATTAAAGCTACCTGCGTGACATTCGAGTCCAAGAAAATCAACAATGTGGAATGGCTTACTTGGATAATTGTTGATTGAACAAAACGAAGGGAATGAGAACAGTCCCTTTTACCAGAGTGGTTTCCTTAGACACGCGTGTCAAGCTTTCGTCCCTGTGCAATACGATGAAAAGTGTAAGAATGAGAAACATAGAAGGAAATAACAAACAGATGAAATCAACAACAGAAGTCAGTCGTGCATTTGTGGTTACAGCAGCAATTGACCTTACCACGTAAAAGATTATAGCTACCTGCGTGTCATCCGAGTCCAAAAAAATCGACAATGTGGAATGGCTTACTTGGATAATTGATCATTATACAGAAAAAAGGGAATAAGAACAGTCCCTTATACCAATGTGGTTTCCATAGACACGTGTGTCAAGCTTTCGTCCCTGTGCAATACGATGAGAAGTGTTAGTATGAGAAACATTGAAGGAAATAACAAACAAATGAAATCAACAACAGAAGTCAGTCGTGCATTTGTGGTTACAGCAGCAATTGACCTTACCACGTGGGAGATTATAGCTACCTGCGTGACATCCGAGTCCAAGAAAATCAACAATGTGGAATGCCTTACTTGGATAATTGTTCATTAAACAAAACGAAGGGAATAAGAACAGTCCCTTATACCAAAGTGGTTTCCTTAGACACGCGTGTCAAGCTTTCGTCCCTGTGCAATACGATGAAAAGTGTAAGAATGAGAAACATAGATGGAAATAACAAACAAATGAAATCAACAACAGAAGTCAGTCGTGCATTTGTGATTACAGCAGCAATTGACCTTACCACGTGGGAGATTATAGCTACCTGCGTGACATCCGAGTCCAAGAAAATCAACAATGTGGAATGGCTTACTTGGATAATTGATCATTATACAGAAAGAATGAAGTAAGAACAGTCCCTTATACCAATGTGGTTTCCATAGACACGTGTGTCAAGCTTTCGTCCCTGTGCATTACGATGAAAAGTGTTAGAATGAGAAACATTGAAGAAAATAACAAACGAATGAAATCAACAACAGAAGTCAGTCGTGCATTTGTGGTTACAGCAGCGATTGACCTTACCACGTGGGAGATTACAGCTACCTGCGTGACATCCGAGTCCAAGAAAATGAACAATGTGGAACGGCTTACTTGGATAATTGTTCATTAAACAAAAAGAAGGGAATAAGTACAGTCCCTTATACGAAAGTGGTTTCCTCAGACACGTGTGTCAAGCTTTCGTCCCTGTGCAATACGATGAAGAATGTTAGAATGAGAAACATAAGGGGAAATAACAAACAAATGAAATCAACAACAGAAGTCAGTCGTGCATTTGTGGTTACAGCAGCAATTGACCTTACCACGTAAAAGATAATAGCTACCTGCGTGTCATCCGAGTCCAAGAAAATCAACAATGTGGAATGGCTTACTTGGATAATTGATCATTATACAGAAAGAATGAAGTAAGAACAGTTCCTTATACCAAAGTGGTTTCCTTAGACACGTGTGTCAAGCTTTCGTCCCTGTGCAATACGATGAAAAGTGTTAGAATGAGAAACATTGAAGAAAATAACAAACGAATGAAATCAACAACAGAAGTCAGTCGTGCATTTGTGGTTACAGCAGCAATTGACCTTACCACGTGGGAGATTATAGCTACCTGCGTGACATCCGAGTCCAAGAAAATCAACAATGTGGAATGGCTTATTTGGATAATTGTTCATTAACCAAAAAGAAGGGAATAAGAACAGTCCCTTATACCAAAGTGGTTTCCTTAGACACGCGTGTCAAGCTTTCGTCTCTGTGCAATACGATGAAAAGTGTTAGAATGAGAAACATTGAAGAAAATAACAAACGAATGAAATCAACAACAGAAGTCAGTCGTGCATTTGTGGTTACAGCAGCGATTGACCTTACTACGTGGGAGATTACAGCTACCTGCGTGACATCCGAGTCCAAGAAAATGAACAATGTGGAACGGCTTACTTGGATAATTGTTCATTAAACAAAAAGAAGGGAATAAGTACAGTCCCTTATACGAAAGTGGTTTCCTCAGACACGTGTGTCAAGCTTTCGTCCCTGTGCAATACGATGAAGAATGTTAGAATGAGAAACATAAGGGGAAATAACAAACAAATGAAATCAACAACAGAAGTCAGTCGTGCATTTGTGGTTACAGCAGCAATTGACCTTACCACGTAAAAGATAATAGCTACCTGCGTGTCATCCGAGTCCAAGAAAATCAACAATGTGGAATGGCTCACTTGGATAATTGATCATTATACAGAAAGAAGGGAATAAGAACAGTCCCTTATACCAAAGTGGTTTCCTTAGACACGCGTGTCAAGCTTTCGTCTCTGTGCAATACGATGAAAAGTGTTAGAATGAGAAACATTGAAGAAAATAACAAACGAATGAAATCAACAACAGAAGTCAGTCGTGCATTTGTGGTTACAGCAGCAATTGACCTTACCACGTGGGAGATTAAAGCTACCTGCGTGACATTCGAGTCCAAGAAAATCAACAATGTGGAATGGCTTACTTGGAGAATTGTTGATTGAACAAAACGAAGGGAATGAGAACAGTCCCTTATACCAAAGTGGTTTCCTTAGACACGCGTGTCAAGCTTTCGTCCCTGTGCAATACGATGAAAAGTGTAAGAATGAGAAACATAGAAGGAAATAACAAACAAATGAAATCAACAACAGAAGTCAGTCGTGCATTTGTGGTTACAGCAGCATTTGACCTTACCACGTAAAAGATAATAGCTACCTGCGTGTCATCCGAGTCCAAGAAAATCAACAATGTGGAATGGCTTACTTGGATAATTGATCATTATACAGAAAGAAGGGAATAAGAACAGTCCCTTATACCAATGTGGTTTCCATAGACACGTGTGTCAAGCTTTCGTCCCTGTGCAATACGATGAGAAGTGTTAGAATGAGAAACATTGAAGGAAATAAAAAACAAATCAAATCAACAACAGAAGTCAGTCGTGCATTTGTGATTACAGCAGCAATTGACCTTACCACGTGGGAGATTATAGCTACCTGCGTGACATCCGAGTCCAAGAAAATCAACAATGTGGAATGGCTTACTTGGATAATTGATCATTATACAGAAAGAATGAAGTAAGAACAGTCCCTTATACCAATGTGGTTTCCATAGACACTTGTGTCAAGCTTTCGTCCCTGTGCATTACGATGAAAAGTGTTAGAATGAGAAACATTGAAGAAAATAACAAACGAATGAAATCAACAACAGAAGTCAGTCGTGCATTTGTGGTTACAGCAGCAATTGACCTTACCACGTGGGAGATTATAGCTACCTGCGTGACATCCGAGTCCAAGAAAATCAACAATGTGGAACGGCTTACTTGGATAATTGTTCATTAAACAAAAAGAATTGAATAAGAACAGTCCCTTATACCAAAGTCGTATCCTTAGACACGTGTGTCAAGCTTTCGTCCCTGTGCAATACGATGAAAAGTGTTAGTTAGAATGAGAAACATTGAAGGAAATAACAAACAAATGAAATCAACAACAGAAGTCAGTCGTGCATTTGTGGTTACAGCAGCAATTGACCTCACCACGTTACAGATTATAGCTACCTGCGTGTCATCCGAGTCCAAGAAAATCAACAATGTGGAATGGCTTACTTGGATAATTGATCATCATACAGAAAGAAGGGAATAAGAACAGTCCCTTATACCGATGTGGTTTCCATAGACACGTGTGTCAAGCTTTCGTCCCTGTGCGATACGATGAAAAGTGTTAGAATGAGAAACATTGAAGGAAATAACAAACAAATGAAATCAACATTAGAAGTCAGTCGTGCATTTGTGGTTAAAGCAGCAATTGACCTTACCACGTGGGAGATTATAGCTACCTGCGTGACATCCGAGTCCAAGAAAATCAACAATGTGGAATGGCTTACTTGGATAATTGATCATTATACAGAAAGAATGAAGTAAGAACAGTTCCTTATACCAAAGTGGTTTCCTTAGACACGTGTGTCAAGCTTTCGTCCCTGTGCAATACGATGAAAAGTGTTAGAATGAGAAACATTGAAGAAAATAACAAACGAATGAAATCAACAACAGAAGTCAGTCGTGAATTTGTGGTTACAGCAGCAATTGACCTTACCACGTGGGAGATTATAGCTACCTGCGTGACATCCGAGTCCAAGAAAATCAACAATGTGGAATGGCTTATTTGGATAATTGTTCATTAACCAAAAAGAAGGGAATAAGAACAGTCCCTTATACCAAAATGGTTTCCTTAGACACGCGTGTCAAGCTTTCGTCTCTGTGCAATACGATGAAAAGTGTTAGAATGAGAAACATTGAAGAAAATAACAAACGAATGAAATCAACAACAGAAGTCAGTCGTGCATTTGTGGTTACAGCAGCGATTGACCTTACCACGTGGGAGATTACAGCTACCTGCGTGACATCCGAGTCCAAGAAAATGAACAATGTGGAACGGCTTACTTGGATAATTGTTCATTAAACAAAAAGAAGGGAATAAGTACAGTCCCTTATACCAAAGTGGTTTCCTCAGACACGTGTGTCAAGCTTTCGTCCCTGTGCAATACGATGAAAAATGTTAGAATGAGAAACATAAGGGGAAATAACAAACAACTGAAATCAACAACAGATGTCAGTCGTGCATTTGTGGTTACAGCAGCAATTGACCTTACCACGTAAAAGAAAATAGCTACCTGCGTGTCATCCGAGTCCAAGAAAATCAACAATGTGGAATGGCTCACTTGGATAATTGATCATTATACAGAAAGAAGGGAATAAGAACAGTCCCTTATACCAATGTGGTTTCCTTAGACACGCGTGTCAAGCTATCGTCCCTGTGCAATACGACGAAAAGTGTAAGAATGAGAAACATTGAAGGAAATAACAAACAAATGAAATCAACATTAGAAGTCAGTCGTGCATTTGTGGTTACAGCAGCAATTGACCTTACCACGTGGGAGATTATAGCTACCTGCGTGACATCCGAGTCCAAGAAAATCAACAATGTGGAATGGCTTACTTGGATAATTGATCATTATACAGAAAGAAGGGAATAAGAACAGTCCCTTATACCAATGTGGTTTCCATAGACACGTGTGTCAAGCTTTCGTCCCTGTGCAATACGATGAGAAGTGTTAGAATGAGAAACATTGAAGGAAATAACAAACAAATCAAATCAACAACAGAAGTCAGTCGTGCATTTGTGATTACAGCAGCAATTGACCTTACCACGTAAAAGATAATAGCTACCTGCGTGTCATCCGAGTCCAAGAAAATCAACAATGTGGAATGGCTCACTTGGATAATTGATCATTATACAGAAAGAAGGGAATAAGAACAGTCCCTTATACCAATGTGGTTTCCTTAGACACGCGTGTCAAGCTTTCGTCCCTGTGCAATACGATGAAAAGTGTAAGAATGAGAAACATAGAAGGAAATAACAAACAAATGAAATCAACAACAAAAGTCAGTCGTGCATTTGTGGTTACAGCAGCAATTGACCTTACCACGTAAAAGATAATAGCTACCTGCGTGTCATCCGAGTCCAAGAAAATCAACAATGTGGTATGGCTTACTTGGATAATTGATCATTATACAGAAAGAAGGGAATAAGAACAGTCCCTTATACCAATGTGGTTTCCATAGACACGTGTGTCAAGCTCTCGTCCCTGTGCAATACGATGAAGAAGTGTTAGAATGAGAAACATTGAAGGAAATAACAAACAAATCAAATCAACAACAGAAGTCAGTCGTGCATTTGTGATTACAGCAGCAATTGACCTTACCACGTGGGAGATTATAGCTACCTGCGTGACATCCGAGTCCAAGAAAATCAACAATGTGGAATGGCTTACTTGGATAATTGATCATTATACAGAAAGAATGAAGTAAGAACAGTCCCTTATACCAATGTGGTTTCCATAGACACGTGTGTCAAGCTTTCGTCACTGTGCATTACGATGAAAAGTGTTAGAATGAGAAACATTGAAGAAAATAACAAACGAATGAAATCAACAACAGAAGTCAGTCGTGCATTTGTGGTTACAGCAGCAATTGACGTTAATACGTGGGAGATTATAGCTACCTGCGTGACATCCGAGTCCAAGAAAATCAACAATGTGGAACGGCTTACTTGGATAATTGTTCATTAAACAAAAAGAATTGAATAACAACAGTCCCTTATACCAAAGTCGTATCCTTAGACACGTGTGTCAAGCTTTCGTCCCTGTGCAATACGATGAAAAGTGTTAGAATGAGAAACATTGAAGGAAATAACAAACAAATGAAATCAACAACAGAAGTCAGTCGTGCATTTGTGGTTACAGCAGCAATTGACCTCACCACGTTACAGATTATAGCTACCTGCGTGTCATCCGAGTCCAAGAAAATCAACAATGTGGAATGGCTTACTTGGATAATTGATCATTATACAGAAAGAATGAAGTAAGAACAGTTCCTTATACCAAAGTGGTTTCCTTAGACACGTGTGTCAAGCTTTCGTCCCTGTGCAATACGATGAAAAGTGTTAGAATGAGAAACATTGAAGAAAATAACAAACGAATGAAATCAACAACAGAAGTCAGTCGTGCATTTGTGGTTACAGCAGCGATTGACCTTACCACGTGGGAGATTACAGCTACCTGCGTGACATCCGAGTCCAAGAAAATGAACAATGTGGAACGGCTTACTTGGATAATTGTTCATTAAACAAAAAGAAGGGAATAAGTACAGTCCCTTATACCAAAGTGGTTTCCTCAGACACGTGTGTCAAGCTTTCGTCCCTGTGCAATACGATGAAAAATGTTAGAATGAGAAACATAAGGGGAAATAACAAACAACTGAAATCAACAACAGATGTCAGTCGTGCATTTGTGGTTACAGCAGCAATTGACCTTACCACGTAAAAGAAAATAGCTACCTGCGTGTCATCCGAGTCCAAGAAAATCAACAATGTGGAATGGCTCACTTGGATAATTGATCATTATACAGAAAGAAGGGAATAAGAACAGTCCCTTATACCAATGTGGTTTCCTTAGACACGCGTGTCAAGCTATCGTCCCTGTGCAATACGACGAAAAGTGTAAGAATGAGAAACATTGAAGGAAATAACAAACAAATGAAATCAACATTAGAAGTCAGTCGTGCATTTGTGGTTACAGCAGCAATTGACCTTACCACGTGGGAGATTATAGCTACCTGCGTGACATCCGAGTCCAAGAAAATCAACAATGTGGAATGGCTTACTTGGATAATTGATCATTATACAGAAAGAAGGGAATAAGAACAGTCCCTTATACCAATGTGGTTTCCATAGACACGTGTGTCAAGCTTTCGTCCCTGTGCAATACGATGAGAAGTGTTAGAATGAGAAACATTGAAGGAAATAACAAACAAATCAAATCAACAACAGAAGTCAGTCGTGCATTTGTGATTACAGCAGCAATTGACCTTACCACGTAAAAGATAATAGCTACCTGCGTGTCATCCGAGTCCAAGAAAATCAACAATGTGGAATGGCTCACTTGGATAATTGATCATTATACAGAAAGAAGGGAATAAGAACAGTCCCTTATACCAATGTGGTTTCCTTAGACACGCGTGTCAAGCTTTCGTCCCTGTGCAATACGATGAAAAGTGTAAGAATGAGAAACATAGAAGGAAATAACAAACAAATGAAATCAACAACAAAAGTCAGTCGTGCATTTGTGGTTACAGCAGCAATTGACCTTACCACGTAAAAGATAATAGCTACCTGCGTGTCATCCGAGTCCAAGAAAATCAACAATGTGGTATGGCTTACTTGGATAATTGATCATTATACAGAAAGAAGGGAATAAGAACAGTCCCTTATACCAATGTGGTTTCCATAGACACGTGTGTCAAGCTCTCGTCCCTGTGCAATACGATGAAGAAGTGTTAGAATGAGAAACATTGAAGGAAATAACAAACAAATCAAATCAACAACAGAAGTCAGTCGTGCATTTGTGATTACAGCAGCAATTGACCTTACCACGTGGGAGATTATAGCTACCTGCGTGACATCCGAGTCCAAGAAAATCAACAATGTGGAATGGCTTACTTGGATAATTGATCATTATACAGAAAGAATGAAGTAAGAACAGTCCCTTATACCAATGTGGTTTCCATAGACACGTGTGTCAAGCTTTCGTCACTGTGCATTACGATGAAAAGTGTTAGAATGAGAAACATTGAAGAAAATAACAAACGAATGAAATCAACAACAGAAGTCAGTCGTGCATTTGTGGTTACAGCAGCAATTGACGTTACCACGTGGGAGATTATAGCTACCTGCGTGACATCCGAGTCCAAGAAAATCAACAATGTGGAACGGCTTACTTGGATAATTGTTCATTAAACAAAAAGAATTGAATAACAACAGTCCCTTATACCAAAGTCGTATCCTTAGACACGTGTGTCAAGCTTTCGTCCCTGTGCAATACGATGAAAAGTGTTAGAATGAGAAACATTGAAGGAAATAACAAACAAATGAAATCAACAACAGAAGTCAGTCGTGCATTTGTGGTTACAGCAGCAATTGACCTCACCACGTTACAGATTATAGCTACCTGCGTGTCATCCGAGTCCAAGAAAATCAACAATGTGGAATGGCTTACTTGGATAATTGATCATTATACAGAAAGAATGAAGTAAGAACAGTTCCTTATACCAAAGTGGTTTCCTTAGACACGTGTGTCAAGCTTTCGTCCCTGTGCAATACGATGAAAAGTGTTAGAATGAGAAACATTGAAGAAAATAACAAACGAATGAAATCAACAACAGAAGTCAGTCGTGCATTTGTGGTTACAGCAGCAATTGACCTTACCACGTGGGAGATTATAGCTACCTGCGTGACATCCGAGTCCAAGAAAATCAACAATGTGGAATGGCTTATTTGGATAATTGTTCATTAAACAAAAAGAAGGGAATAAGAACAGTCCCTTATACCAAAGTGGTTTCCTTAGACACGCGTGTCAAGCTTTCGTCTCTGTGCAATACGATGAAAAGTGTTAGAATGAGAAACATTGAAGAGAATAACAAACGAATGAAATCAACAACAGAAGTCAGTCGTGCATTTGTGGTTACAGCAGCGATTGACCTTACCACGTAGGAGATTACAGCTACCGGCGTGACATCCGAGTCCAAGAAAATGAACAATGTGGAACGGCTTACTTGGATAATTGTTCATTAAACAAAAAGAAGGGAATAAGTACAGTCCCTTATACCAAAGTGGTTTCCTCAGACACGTGTGTCAAGCTTTCGTCCCTGTGCAATACGATGAAAAATGTTAGAATGAGAAACATAAGGGGAAATAACAAACAAATGAAATCAACAACAGAAGTCAGTCGTGCATTTGTGGTTACAGCAGCAATTGACCTTACCACGTAAAAGATAATAGCTACCTGCGTGTCATCCGAGTCCAAGAAAATCAACAATGTGGAATGGCTCACTTGGATAATTGATCATTATACAGAAAGAAGGGAATAAGAACAGTCCCTTATACCAAAGTGGTTTCCTTAGACACGCGTGTCAAGCTTTCGTCTCTGTGCAATACGATGAAAAGTGTTAGAATGAGAAACATTGAAGAAAATAACAAACGAATGAAATCAACAACAGAAGTCAGTCGTGCATTTGTGGTTACAGCAGCAATTGACCTTACCACGTGGGAGATTAAAGCTACCTGCGTGACATTCGAGTCCAAGAAAATCAACAATGTGGAATGGCTTACTTGGAGAATTGTTGATTGAACAAAACGAAGGGAATGAGAACAGTCCCTTATACCAAAGTGGTTTCCTTAGACACGCGTGTCAAGCTTTCGTCCCTGTGCAATACGATGAAAAGTGTAAGAATGAGAAACATAGAAGGAAATAACAAACAAATGAAATCAACAACAGAAGTCAGTCTTGCATTTGTGGTTACAGCAGCAATTGACCTTACCACGTAAAAGATAATAGCTACCTGCGTGTCATCCGAGTCCAAGAAAATCAACAATGTGGAATGGCTCACTTGGATAATTGATCATTATACAGAAAGAAGGGAATAAGAAAAGTCCCTTATACCAATGTGGTTTCCATAGACACGTGTGTCAAGCTTTCGTCCCTGTGCAATACGATGAGAAGTGTTAGAATGAGAAACATTGAAGGAAATAACAAACAAATGAAATCAACAACAGAAGTCAGTCGTGCATTTGTGGTTACAGCAGCAATTGACCTTACCACGTAAAAGATAATAGCTACCTGCGTGTCATCCGAGTCCAAGAAAATCAACAATGTGGAATGGCTCACTTGGATAATTGATCATTATACAAAAAGAAGGGAATAAAAACAGTCCCTCATACCAAAGTGGTTTCCTTAGACACGTGTGCCAAGCTTTCGTCCCTGTGCAATAAGATGAGAAGTGTTAGAATGAGAAACATTGAAGGAAATAACAAACAAATGAAATCAACAACAGAAGTCAGTCGTGCATTTGTGGTTACAGCAGCAATTGACCTTACCACGTAAAAGATAATAGCTACCTGCGTGTCATCCGAGTCCAAGAAAATCAACAATGTGGAATGGCTCACTTGGATAATTGATCATTATACAGAAAGAAGGGAATAAGAAAAGTCCCTTATACCAATGTGGTTTCCATAGACACGTGTGTCAAGCTTTCGTCCCTGTGCAATACGATGAGAAGTGTTAGAATGAGAAACATTGAAGGAAATAACAAACAAATCAAATCAACAACAGAAGTCAGTCGTGCATTTGTGATTACAGCAGCAATTGACCTTACCACGTGGGAGATTATAGCTACCTGCGTGACATCCGAGTCCAAGAAAATCAACAATGTGGAATGGCTTACTTGGATAATTGATCATTATACAGAAAGAATGAAGTGAGAACAGTCCCTTATACGAATGTGGTTTCCATAGACACGTGTGTCAAGCTTTCGTCCCTGTGCAATACGATGAAAAGTGTTAGAATGAGAAACATTGAAGAAAATAACAAACGAATGAAATCAACAACAGAAGTCAGTCGTGCATTTGTGGTTACAGCAGCAATTGACCTTACCACGTGGGAGATTATAGCTACCTGCGTGACATCCGAGTCCAAGAAAATCAACAATGTGGAACGGCTTACTTGGATAATTGTTTATTAAACAAAAAGAATTGAATAAGAACAGTCCCTCATATCGAAGTGGTTTCCTTAGACACGCGTGTCAAGCTTTCGTCCCTGTGCAATACGATGAAAAGTGTTAGAATGAGAAACATAGAAGGAAATAACAAACAAATGAAATCAACAACAGAAGTCAGTCGTGCATTTGTGGTTACAGCAGCAATTGACCTTACCACGTGGGAGATTATAGCTACCTGCGTGACATCCGAGTCCAAGATAATCAACAATGAGGAATGGCTTACTTGGATAACTGTTCATTAAACAAAAAGAAGGGAATAAGAACAGTCCCTTATACCAAAGTGGTTTCCTTAGACACCTGTGTCAAGCTTTCGTTCCTGTGCAATACGATGAAAAATGTTAGAATGAGAAACATAAGGGAAAATAACAAACAAATGAAATCAACAACAGAAGTCAGTCGTGCATTTGTGTTTACAGCAGCAATTGACCTTACCACGTGGGAGATTATAGCTACCTGCGTGTCATCCGAGTCCAAGAAAATCAACAATGTGGAATGGCTCACTTGGATAATTGTTCATTATACAGAAAGAAGGGAATAAGAACAGTCCCTTATACCAAAGTGGTTTCCTTAGACACGCGTGTCAAGCTTTCGTCTCTGTGCAATACGATGAAAAGTGTTAGAATGAGAAACATTGAAGAAAATAACAAACGAATGAAATCAACAACAGAAGTCAGTCGTGCATTTGTGGTTACAGCAGCAATTGACCTTACCACGTGGGAGATTAAAGCTACCTGCGTGACATTCGAGTCCAAGAAAATCAACAATGTGGAATGGCTTCCTTAGACACGTGTGTCAAGCTTTCATCCCTCAGCAATACGACAAAAAGTTTCAGAGTAAGAAACATTGAAGGAAATAACAAACGAATGAAATCAACAACAGAAGTCAACCGTCCAGTTTTGGTTACAGCAGCAATTGACCTTACCACGTGGGAGGAAATCAAAAATGTGGAATGGCTTAATAAGAAATATTGGAGGAAATAACAAACAAATGAAATCAACAACAGAAGTCAGCCGTCCAGTTTTGGTTACAGCAGCTATTGACCTTACCATTTGAGAAATTGTAGCTACATGCGTGACATCCGAGTCCAAGAAAATCAACAATGTGGAATGGCTCACTTGGATAATTGTTGATTAAACAAAAAAAAAGGGAATAAGAACAGTCCCTCATACCAAAGTGGTTTTCTCAGACATGTGTGTCAAGCTTTCGTCCCTGTGCAATACGATGAAAAGTGTTAGAATGAGAAACATAGAAGAAAATAACAAACAAATGAAATCAACAACAGAAGTCAGTCGTGCATTTGTGGTTACAGCAGCAATTGACCTTTCCACGTGGGAGATTATAGCTAGCTGCGTGACATCCTAGTCCAAGAAAATCAACAATGTGGAATGGCTTACTTCGATAATTGTTCATCAAAAAGAAAAAAGGGAAGAAGAGCAGTCCCTCATACCAAAGTGGTTTCCCTAGACACGTGTGTCAAGCTTTCGTCACTGTGCAATACGATGAAAAGTGTTAGAATGAGAAACATTGAAGAAAATAACAAACGAATGAAATCAACAACAGAAGTCAGTCGTGCATTCGTGGTTACAGCAGCAATTGACCTTACCACGTGGGAGATTACTACCTGTGTGACATCCGAGCCCAAGAAAATCAACAATGTGGAACGGCTTACTTGGATAATTGTTGATTAAACAAAAAAAAGGAAATAAGAACAGTCCTTTATACCAAAGTGGTTTCCTTAGACACGTGTGTCAAGCTTTCATCCCTCAGCAATACGACAAAAAGTGTTAGAGTGAGAAACATTGAAGGAAATAACAAACGAATGAAATCAACAACAGAAGTCAACCGACAATTGCCTTATACCAAAGTGGTTTCCCTAGACACGTGTGTCAAGCTTTCGTCACTGTGCAATACGATGAAAAGTGTTAGAATGAGAAACATTGAAGATAATAACAAACGAATGAAATCAACAACAGAAGTCAGTCGTGCATTCGTGGTTACAGCAGCAATTGACCTTACCACGTGGGAGATTACAGCTACCTGTGTGACATCCGAGCCCAAGAAAATCAACAATGTGGAACGGCTTACTTGGATGATTGTTGATTAAACAAAAAAAAGGAAATAAGAACAGTCCTTTATACCAAAGTGGTTTCCTTAGACACGTGTGTCAAGCTTTCATCCCTCAGCAATACGACAAAAAGTGTTAGAATGAGAAACATTAAAGGAAATAACAAACAAATGAAATCAACAACAGAAGTCAGTCGTGCATTTGTGGTTACAGCAGCAATTGACCTTACCACGTAAAAGATAATAGCTACCTGCGTGTCATCCGAGTCCAAGAAAATCAACAATGTGGAATGGCTCACTTGGATAATTGATCATTATACAGAAAGAAGGGAATAAGAACAGTCCCTTATACCAATGAGGTTTCCATAGACACGTGTGTCAAGCTTTCGTCCCTGTGCAATACGATGAGAAGTGTTAGAACATTGAAGGAAATAACAAACAAATGAAATCAACATTAGAAGTCAGTCGTGCATTTGTGGTTACAGCAGCAATTGACCTTACCACGTGGGAGATTATAGCTACCTGCGTGACATCCGAGTCCAAGATAATCAACAATGTGGAATGGCTTACTTGGATAATTGTTCATTAAACAAAAAGAAGGGGATAAGAACAGTCACTTATACCAAAGTGGTTTCCTTAGACACCTGTTTCAAGCTTTCGTCCCTGTGCAATACGATGAAATGTGTTAGAATGAGAAACATAGAAGGAAATAACAAACAAATGAAATCAACAACAGAAGTCAGTCGTGCATTTGTGGTTACAGCAGCAATTGACCTTACCACGTGGGAGATAATAGCTACCTGCGTGACATTCGAGTCAAAGAAAATCAACAATGTGAAATGGCTTACTTGGATAATTGATCATTATACAGAAAGAATGAAGTAAGAACAGTCCCTTATACGAATGTGGTTTCCATAGACACGTGTGTCAAGCTTTCGTCCCTGTGCAATACGATGAAAAGTGTTAGAATGAGAAACATTGAAGAAAATAACAAACGAATGAAATCAACAACAGAAGTCAGTCGTGCATTTGTGGTTACAGCAGCAATTGACCTTACCACGTGGGAGATTATAGCTACCTGCGTGACATCCGAGTCCAAGAAAATCAACAATGTGGAACGGCTTACTTGGATAATTGTTTATTAAACAAAAAGAATTGAATAAGAACAGTCCCTTATACCAAAGTGGTTTCCTTAGACACGCGTGTCAAGCTTTCGTCCCTGTGCAATACGATGAAAAGTGTTAGAATGAGAAACATAGAAGGAAATAACAAACAAATGAAATCAACAACAGAAGTCAGTCGTGCATTTGTGGTTACAGCAGCAATTGACCTTACCACGTGGGAGATTATAGCTACCTGCGTGACATCCAAGTCCAAGAAAATCAACAATGTGGAATGGCTTACTTGGATAATTGTTCATTAAACAAAAAAAAGGGAATAAGAACAGTCCCTCATACCAAAGTGGTTTCCTTAGACACCTGTGTCAAGCTTTCGTTCCTGTGCAATACGATGAAAAGTGTTAGAATGAGAAACATAGTAGGAAATAACAAACAAATGAAATCAACAACAGAAGTCAGTCGTGCATTTGTGGTTACAGCAGCAATTGACCTTACCACGTGGGAGATTATAGCTACCTGCGTGACATCCGAGTCCAAGATAATCAACAATGTGGAATGGCTTACTCGGATAATTGTTCATTAAACAAAAAGAAGGGAATAAGAACAGTCCCTTATACCAAAGTGGTTTCCTTAGACACCTGTGTCAAGCTTTTGTTCCTGTGCAATACGATGAAAAGTGTTAGAATGAGAAACATAGAAGGAAATAACAAACAAATGAAATCAACAACAGAAGTCAGTCGTGCATTTGTGGTTACAGCAGCAATTGACCTTACCACGTGGGAGATTATAGCTAACTGCCTGACATCCGAGTCCAAGAAAATCAACAATGTGGAATGGCTTACTTGGATAATTGTTCATTAAACAAAACGAAGGGAATAAGAACAGTCCCTTATACCAAAGTGGTTTCCTTAGACACGCGTGTCAAGCTTTCGTCCCTGTGCAATACGATGAAAAGTGTTAGAATGAGAAACATAGAAGGAAATAACAAACAAATGAAATCAACAACAGAAGTCAGTCGTGCATTTGTGGTTACAGCAGCAATTGACCTTACCACGTGGGAGATTATAGCTACCTGCGTGACATTCGAGTCCAAGAAAATCAACAATGTGGAATTGCTCACTTGGATAATTGTTGATTGAACAAAAAGAAGGGAATAAGAACAGTCCCTTATACCAAAGTGGTTTCCTTAGACACGTGTGTCAAGCTTTCGTCCCTGTGCAATACGATGAGAAGTGTTAGAATGAGAAACATTGAAGGAAATAACAAACAAATGAAATCAACATTAGAAGTCAGTCGTGCATTTGTGGTTACAGCAGCAATTGACCTTACCACGTGGGAGATTATAGCTACCTTCGTGACATCCGAGCCCAAGATAATCAACAATTTTGAATGGCCTACTTGGATAATTGTTGATTAAACAAAAAAAGAGAATAACAACAGTCCCTTATACCAAAGTGGTTTCCTTATACACGTGTGTCAAGCTTTCGTCCCTGTGCAATACGATGAAATGTGTTAGAATGAGAAACATAGAAGGAAATAACAAACAAATGAAATCAACAACAGAAGTCAGTCGTGCATTTGTGGTTACAGCAGCAATTGACCTTACCACGTGGGAGATAATAGCTACCTGCGTGACATTCGAGTCCAAGAAAATCAACAATGTGAAATGGCTTACTTGGATAATTGATCATTATACAGAAAGAATGAAGTAAGAACAGTCCCTTATACGAATGTGGTTTCCATAGACACGTGTGTCAAGCTTTCGTCCCTGTGCAATACGATGAAAAGTGTTAGAATGAGAAACATTGAAGAAAATAACAAACGAATGAAATCAACAACAGAAGTCAGTCGTGCATTTGTGGTTACAGCAGCAATTGACCTTACCACGTGGGAGATTATAGCTACCTGCGTGACATCCGAGTTCAAGAAAATCAACAATGTGGAACAAACAAAACAAAAAGGAGGGGATAAGAACAGTCTCTTATACCAAAGTGGTTTCCTTAGACACCTGTTTCAAGCTTTCGTCCCTGTGCAATACGATGAGAAGTGTTAGAATGAGAAACATTGAAGGAAATAACAAACAAATCAAATCAACAACAGAAGTCAGTCGTGCATTTGTGATTACAGCAGCAATTGACCTTACCACGTGGGAGATTATAGCTACCTGCGTGACATCCGAGTCCAAGAAAATCAACAATGTGGAATGGCTTACTTGGATAATTGATCATTATACAGAAAGAATGAAGTAAGAACAGTCCTTTATACCAATGTGGTTTCCATAGACACGTGTGTCAAGCTTTCGTCCCTGTGCATTACGATGAAAAGTGTTAGAATGAGAAACATTGAAGAAAATAACAAACGAATGAAATCAACAACAGAAGTCAGTCGTGCATTTGTGGTTACAGCAGCAATTGACCTTACCACGTGGGAGATTATAGCTACCTGCGTGACATCCGAGTCCAAGAAAATCAACAATGTGGAACGGCTTACTTGGATAATTGTTCATTAAACAAAAAGAATTGAATGAGAACAGTCCCTTATACCAAAGTCGTATCCTTAGACACGTGTGTCAAGCTTTCGTCCCTGTGCAATACGATGAAAAGTGTTAGAATGAGAAACATTGAAGGAAATAACAAACAAATGAAATCAACAACAGAAGTCAGTCGTGCATTTGTGGTTACAGCAGCAATTGACCTCACCACGTTACAGATTATAGCTACCTGCGTGACATCCGAGTCCAAGAAAATCAACAATGTGGAATGGCTTACTTGGATAATTGATCATTATACAGAAAGAATGAAGTAAGAACAGTTCCTTATACCAAAGTGGTTTCCTTAGACACGTGTGTCAAGCTTTCGTCCCTGTGCAATACGATGAAAAGTGTTAGAATGAGAAACATTGAAGAAAATAACAAACGAATGAAATCAACAACAGAAGTCAGTCGTGCATTTGTGGTTACAGCAGCAATTGACCTTACCACGTGGGAGATTATAGCTACCTGCGTGACATCCGAGTCCAAGAAAATCAACAATGTGGAATGGCTTATTTGGATAATTGTTCATTAAACAAAAAGAAGGGAATAAGAACAGTCCCTTATACCAAAGTGGTTTCCTTAGACACGCGTGTCAAGCTTTCGTCTCTGTGCAATACGATGAAAAGTGTTAGAATGAGAAACATTGAAGAAAATAACAAACGAATGAAATCAACAACAGAAGTCAGTCGTGCATTTGTGGTTACAGCAGCGATTGACCTTACCACGTGGGAGATTACAGCTACCTGCGTGACATCCGAGTCCAAGAAAATGAACAATGTGGAACGGCTTACTTGGATAATTGTTCATTAAACAAAAAGAAGGGAATAAGTACAGTCCCTTATACGAAAGTGGTTTCCTCAGACACGTGTGTCAAGCTTTCGTCCCTGTGCAATACGATGAAAAATGTTAGAATGAGAAACATAAGGGGAAATAACAAACAAATGAAATCAACAACAGAAGTCAGTCGTGCATTTGTGGTTACAGCAGCAATTGACCTTACCACGTAAAAGATAATAGCTACCTGCGTGTCATCCGAGTCCAAGAAAATCAACAATGTGGAATGGCTCACTTGGATAATTGATCATTATACAGAAAGAAGGGAATAAGAACAGTCCCTTATACCAAAGTGGTTTCCTTAGACACGCGTGTCAAGCTTTCGTCTCTGTGCAATACGATGAAAAGTGTTAGAATGAGAAACATTGAAGAAAATAACAAACGAATGAAATCAACAACAGAAGTCAGTCGTGCATTTGTGGTTACAGCAGCGATTGACCTTACCACGTGGGAGATTACAGCTACCTGCGTGACATCCGAGTCCAAGAAAATGAACAATGTGGAACGGCTTACTTGGATAATTGTTCATTAAACAAAAAGAAGGGAATAAGTACAGTCCCTTATACCAAAGTGGTTTCCTCAGACACGTGTGTCAAGCTTTCGTCCCTGTGCAATACGATGAAAAATGTTAGAATGAGAAACATAAGGGGAAATAACAAACAACTGAAATAAACAACAGATGTCAGTCGTGCATTTGTGGTTACAGCAGCAATTGACCTTACCACGTAAAAGATAATAGCTACCTGCGTGTCATCCGAGTCCAAGAAAATCAACAATGTGGAATGGCTCACTTGGATAATTGATCATTATACAGAAAGAAGGGAATAAGAACAGTCCCTTATACCAATGTGGTTTCCTTAGACACGCGTGTCAAGCTTTCGTCCCTGTGCAATACGACGAAAAGTGTAAGAATGAGAAACATTGAAGGAAATAACAAACAAATGAAATCAACATTAGAAGTCAGTCGTGCATTTGTGGTTACAGCAGCAATTGACCTTACCACGTGGGAGATTATCGCTACCTGCGTGACATCCGAGTCCAAGAAAATCAACAATGTGGAATGGCTTACTTGGATAATTGATCATTATACAGAAAGAAGGGAATAAGAACAGTCCCTTATACCAATGTGGTTTCCATAGACACGTGTGTCAAGCTTTCGTCCCTGTGCAATACGATGAGAAGTGTTAGAATGAGAAACATTGAAGGAAATAACAAACAAATCAAATCAACAACAGAAGTCAGTCGTGCATTTGTGATTACAGCAGCAATTGACCTTACCACGTAAAAGATAATAGCTACCTGCGTGTCATCCGAGTCCAAGAAAATCAACAATGTGGAATGGCTCACTTGGATAATTGATCATTATACAGAAAGAAGGGAATAAGAACAGTCCCTTATACCAATGTGGTTTCCTTAGACACGCGTGTCAAGCTTTCGTCCCTGTGCAATACGATGAAAAGTGTAAGAATGAGAAACATAGAAGGAAATAACAAACAAATGAAATCAACAACAGAAGTCAGTCGTGCATTTGTGGTTACAGCAGCAATTGACCTTACCACGTAAAAGATAATAGCTACCTGCGTGTCATCCGAGTCCAAGAAAATCAACAATGTGGAATGGCTTACTTGGATAATTGATCATTATACAGAAAGAAGGGAATAAGAACAGTCCCTTATACCAATGTGGTTTCCATAGACACGTGTGTCAAGCTTTCGTCCCTGTGCAATACGATGAGAAGTGTTAGAATGAGAAACATTGAAGGAAATAACAAACAAATCAAATCAACAACAGAAGTCAGTCGTGCATTTGTGATTACAGCAGCAATTGACCTTACCACGTGGGAGATTATAGCTACCTGCGTGACATCCGAGTCCAAGAAAATCAACAATGTGGAATGGCTTACTTGGATAATTGATCATTATACAGAAAGAATGAAGTAAAAACAGTCCCTTATACCAATGTGGTTTCCATAGACACGTGTGTCAAGCTTTCGTCACTGTGCATTACGATGAAAAGTGTTAGAATGAGAAACATTGAAGAAAATAACAAACGAATGAAATCAACAACAGAAGTCAGTCGTGCATTTGTGGTTACAGCAGCAATTGACGTTACCACGTGGGAGATTATAGCTACCTGCGTGACATCCGAGTCCAAGAAAATCAACAATGTGGAACGGCTTACTTGGATAATTGTTCATTAAACAAAAAGAATTGAATAAGAACAGTCCCTTATACCAAAGTCGTATCCTTAGACACGTGTGTCAAGCTTTCGTCCCTGTGCAATACGATGAAAAGTGTTAGAATGAGAAACATTGAAGGAAATAACAAACAAATCAAATCAACAACAGAAGTCAGTCGTGCATTTGTGATTACAGCAGCAATTGACCTTACCACGTGGGAGATTATAGCTACCTGCGTGACATCCGAGTCCAAGAAAATCAACAATGTGGAATGGCTTACTTGGATAATTGATCATTATACAGAAAGAATGAAGTGAGAACAGTTCCTTATACCAAAGTGGTTTCCTTAGACACGTGTGTCAAGCTTTCGTCCCTGTGCAATACGATGAAAAGTGTTAGAATGAGAAACATTGAAGAAAATAACAAACGAATGAAATCAACAACAGAAGTCAGTCGTGCATTTGTGGTTACAGCAGCAATTGACCTTACCACGTGGGAGATTATAGCTACCTGCGTGACATCCGAGTCCAAGAAAATCAACAATGTGGAATGGCTTATTTGGATAATTGTTCATTAAACAAAAAGAAGGGAATAAGAACAGTCCCTTATACCAAAGTGGTTTCCTTAGACACGCGTGTCAAGCTTTCGTCTCTGTGCAATACGATGAAAAGTGTTAGAATGAGAAACATTGAAGAGAATAACAAACGAATGAAATCAACAACAGAAGTCAGTCGTGCATTTGTGGTTACAGCAGCGATTGACCTTACCACGTGGGAGATTACAGCTACCTGCGTGACATCCGAGTCCAAGAAAATGAACAATGTGGAACGGCTTACTTGGATAATTGTTCATTAAACAAAAAGAAGGGAATAAGTACAGTCCCTTATACCAAAGTGGTTTCCTCAGACACGTGTGTCAAGCTTTCGTCCCTGTGCAATACGATGAAAAATGTTAGAATGAGAAACATAAGGGGAAATAACAAACAAATGAAATCAACAACAGAAGTCAGTCGTGCATTTGTGGTTACAGCAGCAATTGACCTTACCACGTAAAAGATAATAGCTACCTGCGTGTCATCCGAGTCCAAGAAAATCAACAATGTGGAATGGCTCACTTGGATAATTGATCATTATACAGAAAGAAGGGAATAAGAACAGTCCCTTATACCAAAGTGGTTTCCTTAGACACGCGTGTCAAGCTTTCGTCTCTGTGCAATACGATGAAAAGTGTTAGAATGAGAAACATAGAAGGAAATAACAAACAAATGAAATCAACAACAGAAGTCAGTCGTGCATTTGTGGTTACAGCAGCAATTGACCTTACCACGTAAAAGATAATAGCTACCTGCGTGTCATCCGAGTCCAAGAAAATCAACAATGTGGAATGGCTTACTTGGATGATTGATCATTATACAGAAAGAAGGGAATAAGAACAGTCCCTTATACCAATGTGGTTTCCATAGACACGTGTGTCAAGCTTTCGTCCCTGTGCAATACGATGAGAAGTGTTAGAATGAGAAACATAGAAGGAAATAACAAACAAATGAAATCAACAACAGAAGTCAGTCGTGCATTTGTGGTTACAGCAGCAATTGACCTTACCACGTGGGAGATTATAGCTACCTGCGTGACATCCGAGTCCAAGAAAATCAACAATGTGGAATGGCTTACTTGGATAATTGATCATTATACAGAAAGAATGAAGTAAGAACAGTCCCTTATACGAATGTGGTTTCCATAGACACGTGTGTCAAGCTTTCGTCCCTGTGCAATACGATGAAAAGTGTTAGAATGAGAAACATAAGGGGAAATAACAAACAAATGAAATCAACAACAGAAGTCAGTCGTGCATTTGTGGTTACAGCAGCAATTGACGTTACCACGTGGGAGATTATAGCTACCTGCGTGACATCCGAGTCCAAGAAAATCAACAATGTGGAACGGCTTACTTGGATAATTGTTCATTAAACAAAAAGAATTGAATAAGAACAGTCCCTTATACCAAAGTCGTATCCTTAGACACGTGTGTCAAGCTTTCGTCCCTGTGCAATACGATGAAAAGTGTTAGAATGAGAAACATAAGGGGAAATAACAAACAAATGAAATCAACAACAGAAGTCAGTCGTGCATTTGTGGTTACAGCAGCAATTGACCTTACCACGTAAAAGATAATAGCTACCTGCGTGTCATCCGAGTCCAAGAAAATCAACAATGTGGAATGGCTTACTTGGATAATTGATCATTATACAGAAAGAAGGGAATAAGAACAGTCCCTTATACCAATGTGGTTTCCATAGACACGTGTGTCAAGCTTTCGTCCCTGTGCAATACGATGAGAAGTGTTAGAATGAGAAACATTGAAGGAAATAACAAACAAATCAAATCAACAACAGAAGTCAGTCGTGCATTTGTGATTACAGCAGCAATTGACCTTACCACGTGGGAGATTATAGCTACCTGCGTGACATCCGAGTCCAAGAAAATCAACAATGTGGAATGGCTTACTTGGATAATTGATCATTATACAGAAAGAATGAAGTAAAAACAGTCCCTTATACCAATGTGGTTTCCATAGACACGTGTGTCAAGCTTTCGTCACTGTGCATTACGATGAAAAGTGTTAGAATGAGAAACATTGAAGAAAATAAAAAACGAATGAAATCAACAACAGAAGTCAGTCGTGCATTTGTGGTTACAGCAGCAATTGACGTTACCACGTGGGAGATTATAGCTACCTGCGTGACATCCGAGTCCAAGAAAATCAACAATGTGGAACGGCTTACTTGGATAATTGTTCATTAAACAAAAAGAATTGAATAAGAACAGTCCCTTATACCAAAGTCGTATCCTTAGACACGTGTGTCAAGCTTTCGTCCCTGTGCAATACGATGAAAAGTGTTAGAATGAGAAACATTGAAGGAAATAACAAACAAATCAAATCAACAACAGAAGTCAGTCGTGCATTTGTGATTACAGCAGCAATTGACCTTACCACGTGGGAGATTATAGCTACCTGCGTGACATCCGAGTCCAAGAAAATCAACAATGTGGAATGGCTTACTTGGATAATTGATCATTATACAGAAAGAATGAAGTGAGAACAGTTCCTTATACCAAAGTGGTTTCCTTAGACACGTGTGTCAAGCTTTCGTCCCTGTGCAATACGATGAAAAGTGTTAGAATGAGAAACATTGAAGAAAATAACAAACGAATGAAATCAACAACAGAAGTCAGTCGTGCATTTGTGGTTACAGCAGCAATTGACCTTACCACGTGGGAGATTATAGCTACCTGCGTGACATCCGAGTCCAAGAAAATCAACAATGTGGAATGGCTTATTTGGATAATTGTTCATTAAACAAAAAGAAGGGAATAAGAACAGTCCCTTATACCAAAGTGGTTTCCTTAGACACGCGTGTCAAGCTTTCGTCTCTGTGCAATACGATGAAAAGTGTTAGAATGAGAAACATTGAAGAGAATAACAAACGAATGAAATCAACAACAGAAGTCAGTCGTGCATTTGTGGTTACAGCAGCGATTGACCTTACCACGTGGGAGATTACAGCTACCTGCGTGACATCCGAGTCCAAGAAAATGAACAATGTGGAACGGCTTACTTGGATAATTGTTCATTAAACAAAAAGAAGGGAATAAGTACAGTCCCTTATACCAAAGTGGTTTCCTCAGACACGTGTGTCAAGCTTTCGTCCCTGTGCAATACGATGAAAAATGTTAGAATGAGAAACATAAGGGGAAATAACAAACAAATGAAATCAACAACAGAAGTCAGTCGTGCATTTGTGGTTACAGCAGCAATTGACCTTACCACGTAAAAGATAATAGCTACCTGCGTGTCATCCGAGTCCAAGAAAATCAACAATGTGGAATGGCTCACTTGGATAATTGATCATTATACAGAAAGAAGGGAATAAGAACAGTCCCTTATACCAAAGTGGTTTCCTTAGACACGCGTGTCAAGCTTTCGTCTCTGTGCAATACGATGAAAAGTGTTAGAATGAGAAACATAGAAGGAAATAACAAACAAATGAAATCAACAACAGAAGTCAGTCGTGCATTTGTGGTTACAGCAGCAATTGACCTTACCACGTAAAAGATAATAGCTACCTGCGTGTCATCCGATTCCAAGAAAATCAACAATGTGGAATGGCTTACTTGGATAATTGATCATTATACAGAAAGAAGAGAATAAGAACAGTCCCTTATACCAATGTGGTTTCCATAGACACGTGTGTCAAGCTTTCGTCCCTGTGCAATACGATGAGAAGTGTTAGAATGAGAAACATAGAAGGAAATAACAAACAAATGAAATCAACAACAGAAGTCAGTCGTGCATTTGTGGTTACAGCAGCAATTGACCTTACCACGTGGGAGATTATAGCTACCTGCGTGACATCCGAGTCCAAGAAAATCAACAATGTGGAATGGCTTACTTGGATAATTGATCATTATACAGAAAGAATGAAGTAAGAACAGTCCCTTATACGAATGTGGTTTCCATAGACACGTGTGTCAAGCTTTCGTCCCTGTGCAATACGATGAAAAGTGTTAGAATGAGAAACATAAGGGGAAATAACAAACAAATGAAATCAACAACAGAAGTCAGTCGTGCATTTGTGGTTACAGCAGCAATTGACCTTACCACGTAAAAGATAATAGCTACCTGCGTGTCATCCGAGTCCAAGAAAATCAACAATGTGGAATGGCTTACTTGGATAATTGTTCATTAAACAAAACGAAGGGAATAAGAACAGTCCCTTATACCAAAGTGGTTTCCTTAGACACCTGTGTCAAGCTTTCGTTCCTGTGCAATACGATGAAAAGTGTTAGAATGAGAAACATAGAAGGAAATAACAAACAAATGAAATCAACAACAGAAGTCAGTCGTGCATTTGTGGTTACAGCAGCAATTGACCTTACCACGTGGAAGATTATAGCTACCTGCGTGACATCCGAGTCCAAGAAAATCAACAATGTGGAATGGCTTACTTGGATAATTGTTCATTTAACAAAAAGAAGGGAATAAGAACAGTCCCTTATACCAAAGTGGTTTCCTTAGACACCTGTGTCAAGCTTTCGTTCCTGTGCAATATGATGAAAAGTGTTAGAATGAGAAACATAGAAGGAAATAACAAACAAATGAAATCAACAACAGAAGTCAGTCGTGCATTTGTGGTTACAGCAGCAATTGACCTTACCACGTGGGAGATTATAGCTACCTGCGTGACATCCGAGTCCAAGAAAATCAACAATGTGGAATGGCTTACTTGGATAATTGTTCATTAAACAAAAAGAAGGGAATAAGAACAGTCCCTCATACCAAAGTGGTTTCCTTAGACACCTGTGTCAAGCTTTCGTTCCTGTGCAATACGATGAAAAGTGTTAGAATGAGAAACATAGAAGGTAATAACAAACAAATGAAATCAACAACAGAAGTCAGTCGTGCATTTGTGGTTACAGCAGCAATTTACCTTACCACGTGGGAGATTATAGCTACCTGCGTGACATCCGAGTCCAAGAAAATCAACAATGTGGAATGGCTTACTTGGATAATTGTTCATTAAACAAAACGAAGGGAATAAGAACAGTCCCTTATACCAAAGTGGTTTCTTTAGACACGCGTGTCAAGCTTTCGTCCCTGTGCAATACGATGAAAAGTGTTAGAATGAGAAACATTGAAGGAAATAACAAACAAATGAAATCAACATTAGAAGTCAGTCATGCATTTGTGGTTACAGCAGCAATTGACCTTACCACGTGGGAGATTATAGCTACCTGCGTGACATCCGAGTCCAAGATAATCAACAATGTGGAATGGCTTACTTGGATAATTGTTCATTTAACAAAAAGAAGGGGATAAGAACAGTCTCTTATACCAAAGTGGTTTCCTTAGACACCTGTTTCAAGCTTTCGTCCCTGTGCAATACGATGAGAAGTGTTAGAATGAGAAACATTGAAGGAAATAACAAACAAATCAAATCAACAACAGAAGTCAGTCGTGCATTTGTGATTACAGCAGCAATTGACCTTACCACGTGGGAGATTATAGCTACCTGCGTGACATCCGAGTCCAAGAAAATCAACAATGTGGAATGGCTTACTTGGATAATTGATCATTATACAGAAAGAATGAAGTAAGAACAGTCCCTTATACCAATGTGGTTTCCATAGACACGTGTGTCAAGCTTTCGTCCCTGTGCATTACGATGAAAAGTGTTAGAATGAGAAACATTGAAGAAAATAACAAACGAATGAAATCAACAACAGAAGTCAGTCGTGCATTTGTGGTTACAGCAGCAATTGACATTACCACGTGGGAGATTATAGCTACCTGCGTGACATCCGAGTCCAAGAAAATCAACAATGTGGAACGGCTTACTTGGATAATTGTTCATTAAACAAAAAGAATTGAATGAGAACAGTCCCTTATACCAAAGTCGTATCCTTAGACACGTGTGTCAAGCTTTCGTCCCTGTGCAATACGATGAAAAGTGTTAGAATGAGAAACATTGAAGGAAATAACAAACAAATGAAATCAACAACAGAAGTCAGTCGTGCATTTGTGGTTACAGCAGCAATTGACCTCACCACGTTACAGATTATAGCTACCTGCGTGACATCCGAGTCCAAGAAAATCAACAATGTGGAATGGCTTACTTGGATAATTGATCATTATACAGAAAGAATGAAGTTAGAACAGTTCCTTATACCAAAGTGGTTTCCTTAGACACGTGTGTCAAGCTTTCGTCCCTGTGCAATACGATGAAAAGTGTTAGAATGAGAAACATTGAAGAAAATAACAAACGAATGAAATCAACAACAGAAGTCAGTCGTGCATTTGTGGTTACAGCAGCAATTGACCTTACCACGTGGGAGATTATAGCTACCTGCGTGACATCCGAGTCCAAGAAAATCAACAATGTGGAATGGCTTATTTGGATAATTGTTCATTAAACAAAAAGAAGGGAATAAGAACAGTCCCTTATACCAAAGTGGTTTCCTTAGACACGCGTGTCAAGCTTTCGTCTCTGTGCAATACGATGAAAAGTGTTAGAATGAGAAACATTGAAGAAAATAACAAACGAATGAAATCAACAACAGAAGTCAGTCGTGCATTTGTGGTTACAGCAGCGATTGACCTTACCACGTGGGAGATTACAGCTACCTGCGTGACATCCGAGTCCAAGAAAATGAACAATGTGGAACGGCTTACTTGGATAATTGTTCATTAAACAAAAAGAAGGGAATAAGTACAGTCCCTTATACGAAAGTGGTTTCCTCAGACACGTGTGTCAAGCTTTCGTCCCTGTGCAATACGATGAAAAATGTTAGAATGAGAAACATAAGGGGAAATAACAAACAAATCAAATCAACAACAGAAGTCAGTCGTGCATTTGTGATTACAGCAGCAATTGACCTTACCACGTAAAAGATAATAGCTACCTGCGTGTCATCCGAGTCCAAGAATATCAACAATGTGGAATGGCTCACTTGGATAATTGATCATTATACAGAAAGAAGGGAATAAGAACAGTCCCTTATACCAAAGTGGTTTCCTTAGACACGCGTGTCAAGCTTTCGTCTCTGTGCAATACGATGAAAAGTGTTAGAATGAGAAACATTGAAGAAAATAACAAACGAATGAAATCAACAACAGAAGTCAGTCGTGCATTTGTGGTTACAGCAGCAATTGACCTTACCACGTGGGAGATTAAAGCTACCTGCGTGACATTCGAGTCCAAGAAAATCAACAATGTGGAATGGCTTACTTGGAGAATTGTTGATTGAACAAAACGAAGGGAATGAGAACAGTCCCTTATACCAAAGTGGTTTCCTTAGACACGCGTGTCAAGCTTTCGTCCCTGTGCAATACGATGAAAAGTGTAAGAATGAGAAACATAGAAGGAAATAACAAACAAATGAAATCAACAACAGAAGTCAGTCGTGCATTTGTGGTTACAGCAGCATTTGACCTTACCACGTAAAAGATAATAGCTACCTGCGTGTCATCCGGTTCCAAGAAAATCAACAATGTGGAATGGCTTACTTGGATAATTGTTCATTAAACAAAAAGAAGGGAATAAGAACAGTCCCTCATACCAAAGTGGTTTCCTTAGACACCTGTGTCAAGCTTTCGTTCCTGTGCAATACGATGAAAAGTGTTAGAATGAGAAACATAGAAGGTAATAACAAACAAATGAAATCAACAACAGAAGTCAGTCGTGCATTTGTGGTTACAGCAGCAATTTACCTTACCACGTGGGAGATTATAGCTACCTGCGTGACATCCGAGTCCAAGATAATCAACAATGTGGAATGGCTTACTTGGATAATTGTTCATTAAACAAAAAGAAGGGGATAAGAACAGTCTCTTATACCAAAGTGGTTTCCTTAGACACCTGTTTCAAGCTTTCGTCCCTGTGCAATACGATGAGAAGTGTTAGAATGAGAAACATTGAAGGAAATAACAAACAAATGAAATCAACATTAGAAGTCAGTCGTGCATTTGTGGTTACAGCAGCAATTGACCTTACCACGTGGGAGATTATAGTTACCTGCGTGACATCCGAGTCCAAGAAAATCAACAATGTGGAATGGCTTACTTGGATAATTGATCATTATACAGAAAGAAGGGAATAAGAACAGTCCCTTATACCAATGTGGTTTCCATAGACACGTGTGTCAAGCTTTCGTCCCTGTGCAATACGATGAGAAGTGTTAGAATGAGAAACATTGAAGGAAATAACAAACAAATCAAATCAACAACAGAAGTCAGTCGTGCATTTGTGATTACAGCAGCAATTGACCTTACCACGTAAAAGATAATAGCTACCTGCGTGTCATCCGAGTCCAAGAAAATCAACAATGTGGAATGGCTCACTTGGATAATTGATCATTATACAGAAAGAAGGGAATAAGAACAGTCCCTTATACCAATGTGGTTTCCTTAGACACGCGTGTCAAGCTTTCGTCCCTGTGCAATACGATGAAAAGTGTAAGAATGAGAAACATAGAAGGAAATAACAAACAAATGAAATCAACAACAGAAGTCAGTCGTGCATTTGTGGTTACAGCAGCAATTGACCTTACCACGTAAAAGATAATAGCTACCTGCGTGTCATCCGAGTCCAAGAAAATCAACAATGTGGAATGGCTTACTTGGATAATTGATCATTATACAGAAAGAAGGGAATAAGAACAGTCCCTTATACCAATGTGGTTTCCATAGACACGTGTGTCAAGCTTTCGTCCCTGTGCAATACGATGAGAAGTGTTAGAATGAGAAACATTGAAGGAAATAACAAACAAATCAAATCAACAACAGAAGTCAGTCGTGCATTTGTGATTACAGCAGCAATTGACCTTACCACGTGGGAGATTATAGCTACCTGCGTGACATCCGAGTCCAAGAAAATCAACAATGTGGAATGGCTTACTTGGATAATTGATCATTATACAGAAAGAATGAAGTAAGAACAGTCCCTTATACCAATGTGGTTTCCATAGACACGTGTGTCAAGCTTTCGTCACTGTGCATTACGATGAAAAGTGTTAGAATGAGAAACATTGAAGAAAATAACAAACGAATGAAATCAACAACAGAAGTCAGTCGTGCATTTGTGATTACAGCAGCAATTGACCTTACCACGTAAAAGATAATAGCTACCTGCGTGTCATCCGAGTCCAAGAAAATCAACAATGTGGAATGGCTCACTTGGATAATTGATCATTATACAGAAAGAAGGGAATAAGAACAGTCCCTTATACCAATGTGGTTTCCATAGACACGTGTGTCAAGCTTTCGTCACTGTGCATTACGATGAAAAGTGTTAGAATGAGAAACATTGAAGAAAATAACAAACGAATGAAATCAACAACAGAAGTCAGTCGTGCATTTGTGGTTACAGCAGCAATTGACCTTACCACGTGGGAGATTATAGCTACCTGCGTGACATCCGAGTCCAAGAAAATCAACAATGTGGAATGGCTTACTTGGATGATTGATCATTATACAGAAAGAAGGGAATAAGAACAGTCCCTTATACCAATGTGGTTTCCATAGACACGTGTGTCAAGCTTTCGTCCCTGTGCAATACGATGAGAAGTGTTAGAATGAGAAACATTGAAGGAAATAACAAACAAATCAAATCAACAACAGAAGTCAGTCGTGCATTTGTGATTACAGCAGCAATTGACCTTACCACGTAAAAGATAATAGCTACCTGCGTGTCATCCGAGTCCAAGAAAATCAACAATGTGGAATGGCTCACTTGGATAATTGATCATTATACAGAAAGAAGGGAATAAGAACAGTCCCTTATACCAATGTGGTTTCCTTAGACACGCGTGTCAAGCTTTCGTCCCTGTGCAATACGATGAAAAGTGTAAGAATGAGAAACATAGAAGGAAATAACAAACAAATGAAATCAACAACAGAAGTCAGTCGTGCATTTGTGGTTACAGCAGCAATTGACCTTACCACGTAAAAGATAATAGCTACCTGCGTGTCATCCGAGTCCAAGAAAATCAACAATGTGGAATGGCTTACTTGGATAATTGATCATTATACAGAAAGAAGGGAATAAGAACAGTCCCTTATACCAATGTGGTTTCCATAGACACGTGTGTCAAGCTTTCGTCCCTGTGCAATACGATGAGAAGTGTTAGAATGAGAAACATTGAAGGAAATAACAAACAAATCAAATCAACAACAGAAGTCAGTCGTGCATTTGTGATTACAGCAGCAATTGACCTTACCACGTGGGAGATTATAGCTACCTGCGTGACATCCGAGTCCAAGAAAATCAACAATGTGGAATGGCTTACTTGGATAATTGATCATTATACAGAAAGAATGAAGTAAGAACAGTCCCTTATACCAATGTGGTTTCCATAGACACGTGTGTCAAGCTTTCGTCACTGTGCATTACGATGAAAAGTGTTAGAATGAGAAACATTGAAGAAAATAACAAACGAATGAAATCAACAACAGAAGTCAGTCGTGCATTTGTGGTTACAGCAGCAATTGACGTTACCACGTGCGAGATTATAGCTACCTGCGTGACATCCGAGTCCAAGAAAATCAACAATGTGGAACGGCTTACTTGGATAATTGTTCATTAAACAAAAAGAATTGAATAAGAACAGTCCCTTATACCAAAGTCGTATCCTTAGACACGTGTGTCAAGCTTTCGTCCCTGTGCAATACGATGAAAAGTGTTAGAATGAGAAACATTGAAGGAAATAACAAACAAATCAAATCAACAACAGAAGTCAGTCGTGCATTTGTGATTACAGCAGCAATTGACCTTACCACGTGGGAGATTATAGCTACCTGCGTGACATCCGAGTCCAAGAAAATCAACAATGTGGAATGGCTTACTTGGATAATTGATCATTATACAGAAAGAATGAAGTGAGAACAGTTCCTTATACCAAAGTGGTTTCCTTAGACACGTGTGTCAAGCTTTCGTCCCTGTGCAATACGATGAAAAGTGTTAGAATGAGAAACATTGAAGGAAATAACAAACAAATGAAATCAACAACAGAAGTCAGTCGTGCATTTGTGGTTACAGCAGCAATTGACCTCACCACGTTACAGATTATAGCTACCTGCGTGACATCCGAGTCCAAGAAAATCAACAATGTGGAATGGCTTACTTGGATAATTGATCATTATACAGAAAGAATGAAGTAAGAACAGTTCCTTATACCAAAGTGGTTTCCTTAGACACGTGTGTCAAGCTTTCGTCCCTGTGCAATACGATGAAAAGTGTTAGAATGAGAAACATTGAAGAAAATAACAAACGAATGAAATCAACAACAGAAGTCAGTCGTGCATTTGTGGTGCAATTGACCACATTGTTTAATGAACAATTATCCAAGTAATCCATTCCACATTGTTGTTTTTCTTGGACTTGGATGTCACGCAGGTAGCTATATTCTCCCACGTGTTAAGGTCAATTGCTGGTGTAACCACAATTGGACGGCTGACTTCTGTTGTTGATTTCATTTGTTTGTTATTTCCCTCAATGTTTCTTACTCTAACACTTTTTATCGTATTGCAGAGGGACGAAAGCTTGACACACATGTCTAAAGAAACCACTCTGGTAGAAGGGACTGTTCTTATTCCCTTTTTTTTGTTAAATGAACATTTGTTCAAGTAAGCCGTTCCACATTGTTGATTTGCTTGGACTCGGATGTCACGCAGGTAGCTATAATCTCCCACGTGTTAAGGTCAATTGCTGCTGTAACCACAAATGGACGGCTGACTTCTGTTGTTGATTTCATTTGTTTGTTATTTCCTTCAATGTTTCTCACTCTAACACTTTTTATCGTATAGCAGAGGCACGAAAGCTTGACACACGTGTCTAAGGAAACCACATTGGCATAAAGGACTGTTCTTATTCCCTTCTTTTCGTTTAATGAACAATTATCCAAGTAAGCCATTCGACATTGTTGATTTTCTCGGACTCGGATGTCACGCAGGTAGCTATAATCTCCCACGTTGTGAGGTCAATTGCTGCTGTAACCACAATTGGACGGCTGACTTCTGTTGTTGATTTCATTTGTTTGTTATTTCCTTCAATGTTTCTCACACTAACACTTTTTGTCGTATTGCAGAGGGACGAAAGCTTGACACACGTGTCTAAGGAAACCACATTGGTATGAGGGACTGTTCTTATTCCCTTCTTCTTGTTTAATGAACAATTATCCAAGTAAATCATTCCACATTGTTGTTTTTCTTGGACTCGGATGTCACGCAGGTAGCTATAGCTCCCACGTGGTAAGGTCAATTGCTGCTGTAACCACAATTGGACGGCTGACTTCGTTGTTGATTTCATTTGTTTGTTATTTCCTTCATATTGCTTATTCTAACACTTTTTATCTTATTGCATAGGGACGAAAGCTTGACACACGTGTCTAAGGAAACAACATTGGTATGAGGGACTGTTCTTATTCCCTTCTTCTTGTTTAATGAACAATTATCCAAGTAGGCCATTCCACATTGTTGTTTTTCTTGGACTTGGATGTCACGCAGGTAGCTGTAGCTCCCACGTGGTAAGGTCAATTGCTGCTGTAACCACAATTGGACGGCTGACTTCTGTTGTTGATTTCATTTGTTTGTTATTTCCTTCAATGTTTCTCACACTAACACTTTTTTTCGTATTGCAGAGGGACGAAAGCTTGACACACGTGTCTAAGGAAACCACATTGGTATGAGGGACTGTTCTTATTCCCTTCTTCTTGTTTAATGAACAATTATCCAAGTAAGCCATTCCACATTGTTGTTTTTCTTGGACTCGGATGTCACGCAGGTAGCTATAATCTCCCACGTGTTAAGGTCAATTGCTGCTGTAACCACAAATGGACGGCTCTGACTTCTGTTGTTGATTTCATTTGTTTGTTATTTCCTTCAATGTTTCTCACAATAACACTTTTTGTCGTATTGCAGAGGGACGAAAGCTTGACACACGTGTCTAAGGAAACCACATTGGTATGAGGGACTGTTCTTATTCCCTTCTTCTTGTTTAATGAACAATTATCCAAGTAAGCCATTCCACATTGTTGTTTTTCTTGGACTCGGATGTCACGCAGGTAGCTATAGCTCCCACGTGGTAAGGTCAATTGCTGCTGTAACCACAATTGGACGGCTGACTTCTGTTGTTGATTTCATTTGTTTGTTATTTCCTTCATATTGCTTATTCTAACACTTTTTATCTTATTGCACAGGGACGAAAGCTTGACACACGTGTCTAAGGAAACAACATTGGTATGAGGGACTGTTCTTATTCCCTTCTTCTTGTTTAATGAACAATTATCCAAGTAAGCCATTCCACATTGTTGTTTTTCTTGGACTTGGATGTCACGCAGGTAGCTATTGCTCCCACGTGGTAAGGTCAATTGCTGCTGTAACCACAATTGGACGGCTGACTTCTGTTGTTGATTTCATTTGTTTGTTATTTCCTTCAATGTTTCTCACACTAAAACTTTTTGTCGTATTGCAGAGGGACGAAAGCTTGACACACGTGTCTAAGGAAACCACATTGGTATGAGGGACTGTTCTTATTCCCTTCTTCTTGTTTAATGAACAATTATCCAAGTAAGCCATTCCACATTGTTGTTTTTCTTGGACTCGGATGTCACGCAGGTAGCTATAATCTCCCACGTGTTAAGGTCAATTGCTGCTGTAACCACAAATGGGCGGCTCTGACTTCTGTTGTTGATTTCATTTGTTTGTTATTTCCTTCAATGTTTCACACTCTAACACTCTTTATCGTATAGCAGAGGCACGAAAGCTTGACACACGTGTCTAAGGAAACCACATTGGTATAAAGGACTGTTCTTATTCCCTTCTTTTTGTTTAATGAACAATTATCTAAGTAAGCCATTCCAAATTGTTGATTTTCTTTGACTCGGATGTCACGCAGGTAGCTATAGCTCCCACGTGGTAAGGTCAATTGCTGGTGTAACCACAATTGGACGGCTGACTTCTGTTGTTGATTCCATTTGTTTGTTATTTCCTTCATTGTTTCTCACACTAACAGTTTTTGTCGTATTGCAGAGGGACGAAAGCTTGACACACGTGTCTAAGGAAACCACATTGGTATGGGGACTGTTCTTATTCCCTTCTTCTTGTTTAATGAACAATTATCCAAGTAAGCCATTCCACATTGTTGTTTTTCTTGGACTCGGATGTCACGCAGGTAGCTATAGCTCCCACGTGGTAAGGTCAATTGCTGCTGTAACCACAATTGGACGGCTGACTTCTGTTGTTGATTTCATTTGTTTGTTATTTCCTTCATATTGCTCATTCTAACACTTTTTATCTCATTGCACAGGGACGAAAGCTTGACACACGTGTCTAAGGAAACAACATTGGTATGAGGGACTGTTCTTATTCCCTTCTTCTTGTTTAATGAACAATTATCCAAGTAAGCCATTCCACATTGTTGTTTTTCTTAGACTTGGATGTCACGCAGGTAGCTATAGCTCCCACGTGGTAAGGTCGATTGCTGCTGTAACCACAATTGGACGGCTGACTTCTGTTGTTGATTTCACTTGTTTGTTATTTCCTTCAATGTTTCTCACACTAACACTTTTTGTCGTATTGCAGAGGGACGAAAGCTTGACACACGTGTCTAAGGAAACCACATTGGTATGAGGGACTGTTCTTATTCCCTTCTTCTTGTTTAATGAACAATTATCCAAGTAAGCCATTCCACATTGTTGTTTTTACTGGACTCGGATGTCACGCAGGTAGCTATAATCTCCCACGTGTTAAGGTCAATTGCTGCTGTAACCACAATTGGACGGCTGACTTCTGTTGTTGATTTCATTTGTTTGTTATTTCCTTCCATGTTGCTTATTCTAACACTTTTTATCGTATTGCAGAGGGACGAAAGCTTGACACACGTGTCTAAAGAAACCACTTTGGTAGAAGGGACTGTTCTTATTCCCTTTTTTTTTGTTTAATGAACAATTGTTCAAGTAAGCCATTCCACATTGTTGATTTTCTTTGACTCGGATGTCACGCAGGTAGCTATAGCTTCCACGTGGTAAGGTCAATTGCTGCTAAAACCACAATTGGACGGCTCTGACTTCTGTTGTTGATTTCATTTGTTTGTTATTTCCTTCATATTGCTCATTCTAACACTTTTTATCTCATTGCACAGGGACGAAAGCTTGACACGCGTGTCTAAGGAAACACCATTGGTATGAGGGACTGTTCTTATTCCCTTCTTCTTGTTTAATGAACAATTATCCAAGTGAGCCATTCCACATTGTTGTTTTTCTTGGACTTGGATGTCACGCAGGTAGCTATAGCTCCCACGTGGTAAGGTCAATTGCTGCTGTAACCACAATTGGACGGCTGACTTCTGTTGTTGATTTCATTTGTTTGTTATTTCCTTCAATGTTTCTCACTCTAACACTTTTTATCGTATAGCAGAGGCACGAAAGCTTGACACACGTGTCTAAGGAAACCACATTGGTATAAAGGACTGTTCTTATTCCCTTCTTTTTGTTTAATGAACAATTATCCAAGTAAGCCATTCGACATTGTTGATTTTCTTGGACTCGGATGTCACGCAGGTAGCTATAATCTCCCACGTGGTAAGGTCAATTGGACGGCTGACTTCTGTTGTTGATTTTATTTGTTTGTTATTTCCCTCAATGTTTCTCACTCTAACACTTTTTATCGTATTGCAGAGGGACGAAAGCTTGACACACGTGTCTAAAGAAACCACTTTGGTAGAAGGGACTGTTCTTATTCCCTTTTTTTTTTGTTTAATGAACAATTGTTCAAGTAAGCCATTCCACATTGTTGATTTTCTTGGACTCGGATGTCACGCAGGTAGCTATAATCTCCCACGTTGTAAGGTCAATTGCTGCTGTAACCACAATTGGACGGCTGACTTCTGTTGTTGATTTCATTTGTTTGTTGATTCCCTCAATGTTTCTTACTCTAACACTTTTTATCGTATTCCAGAGGGACGAAAGCTTGACACACGTGTCTAAGGAAACAACTTGTGTATAAGGGACAACTCTTATTCCTTTTTTTTTTTGTTTAATGAACAATTGTTCAAGTAAGCCATTCGACATTGTTGTTTTTCTTGGACTTGGATGTCACGCAGGTAGCTATAGCTTCCACGTGGTAAGGTCAATTGCTGCTAAAACCACAATTGGACGGCTCTGACTTCTGTTGTTGATTTCATTTGTTTGTTATTTCCTTCGAAGTTTCTCACTCTAACAATCTTTATCGTATAGCAGAGGCACGAAAGCTTGACACACGTGTCTTAGGAAACCACATTGGTATAAGGGACTGTTCTTATTCCCTTCTTTTTGTTTAATGAACAATTATCCAAGTAAGCCATTCGACTTTGTTGTTTTTCTTGGACTCGGATGTCACGCAGGTAGCTATAATCTCCCACGTTGTAAGGTCAATTGCTGCTGTAACCACAATTAGACGGCTGATTTCTGTTGTTGATTTCATTTGTTTGTTATTTTCTTCAATGTTTCTCATTCTAACACTTTTCATCGTATTGCACAGGGACGAAAGCTTGACACACGTGTCTAAGGAAGCCACATTGGTATATGGGACTGTTCTTATTCCCTTCTTCTTGTTCAATGAACAATTATCAAAGTAAGCCATTCGACATTGTTGTTTTTCTTGGACTTGGATGTCACGCAGGTAGCTTTAGCTCCCGCGTGGTAAGATCAATTGCTGGTGTAACCACAATTGGACGGCTGACTTCTGTTGTTGATTTCATTTGTTTGTTATTTCTCTCAATGTTTCTTACTGTAACACTATTTATCGTATTGCAGAGGGACGGAAGCTTGACCTACGTGTCTAAAGAAACCACTTTGGTATGAGGGACTACTCTTATTCCCTTTTTTTTCTTTAATGAAAAATTGTTCAAGCAAGCCATTCCACATTGTTGTTTTTCTTGGACACGGATGTCGCGCAGGTAGATATAGCTCCCACGTGGTAAGGTCAATTGCTGCCGTTACCACAATTGGACGCCTGACTTCTGTTGTTGATTTCATTTGTTTGTTATTTTCTTCAATGTTTCTTACTCTAACACTTTTTATCGTATTTCAGAGGGAGGAAAGCTAGACACACGTGTCTAAGGAAACCACTTTGGTATAAGGGACTGTTCTTATTCCCTTTTTTCTCGTTTAATGAATAATTGTTCAAGTAAGCCATTCCACATTGTTGATTTTCTTGGACTCGGATGTCACGCAGGTAGCTTTAGCTTCCACGTGGTAAGGTCAATTGCTGCTAAAACCACAATTGGACGGCTGACTTCTGTTGTTGATTTCATTTGTTTGTTATTTCCTTCAATGTTTCTTACTCTTTTATCGTAATACAGAGGGACGAAAGCTTGACACACGTGTCTAAGGAAACCGCTCTGCTTTGGGAGATTGTGCTTATTCCCTTTTTCTTCGTTTAACGAACAATTCCAAGTAAGCCATTCCTCAATATTGTTTTTCTTGAACTCGGATGTCACGCAGATAGCTATAATCTCCCATCTGTTGAGGTCAATTGCTGCTGTAACCACAAATGGACGGCTGACTTCTGTTGTTGATTTCATTTGATTGTTATTTCCTTCAATGTTGCTTATTCTAACAGTTTTTATCTTATTGCACAGGGACGAAAGCTTGACACACGTGTCTAAGGAAACCACATTGGTATAAGGGACTGTTCTTATTCCCTTCTTCTTGTTTAATGAACAATTATCCAAGTAAGCCATTCCACATTGTTGTTTTTCTTGGACTCGGATATAACGCAGGTAGCTATAGCTCGCACGTGGTAAGGTCAATTGCTGCTGTTACCACAATTGGACGGCTGACTTCTGTAATTGATTTCATTTGTTTGTTATTTCCTTCAATGTTTCTTACACTAAAACTTTTCATCGTATTGCAAAGGGACAAAAGTTCGACACACGTGTCTAAGGAAACCACTTTGGTATGAGGGACTGTTGTTATTCCCTTTTTTTTTGTTTAATGAACCATTGTTCAAGTAAGCCATTCCACATTGTTGATTTTCTTGGACTCGGATGTCACGCAGGTAGCTTAATCTCCCACGTGGTAAGGTCAATTGCTGCTGTAACCACAATTGGACGGCTGACTTCTGTTGTTGATTTCATTTGTTTGTTATTTCCTTCAATGTTTCTCACACTAACACTTTTTGTCGTATTGCAGAGGGACGAAAGCTTGACACACGTATCTAAGGAAACCACATTGGTATAAAGGACTGTTCTTATTCCCTTCTTTTTGTTTAATGTACAATAATCAAAGTAAGCCATTCCACATTGTTGTTCTTCTTGGACTCGGATGTCACGCAGGTAGCTATAGCTTCCACGTGGTAAGGTCAATTGCTGCTAAAACCACAATTGGACGGCTGACTTCTGTTGTTGATTTCATTTGTTTGTTATTTCTTTCAATGTTTCTCACACTTACACTTTTTGTCGTATTGCAGAGGGACGAAAGCTTGACACACGTGTCTAAGGAAACCACATTGGTATAAAGGACTGTTCTTATTCCCTACTTTTTGTTTAATTCAATTCAAATTCAATTCAAAATTTATTCTCACATTTAAAGTACAGTAATTTTACAGTTTTTTTTATTACATTCAAAAACATCGAGAGATGTGCAACAGTACCTAGACAAAATGTCTGTTTCTACCATTGCACTCCCTCACGTTCCTCGAAATGTACATACAAAATAACAATTGGCAATAAGACAAAAATCGAAAAAAAAAAACAAAACAAAACAAATGGAGAAAGCAGTGACGGCAGGTAAGGACTCATCCGGACATGCAGGTAGTCCAGAAATCTATATTATACGAATGCAAACCTCTCAGGATTCTCAAATATAAAACTCCTGAGCTCTGATTTAAAGACATTCAATCTTTTATTCTGTTTCAGTTCAGTAGGAATGACATTAAACAATTTTGGACAGAAATATAGAAATGATCTTTGGGTGACCGACTTCTTGAAAAATTGAACATGAAAAACCAAATTATGTGTTGATCTAGTCACTCCTGTACTTTTTTGCTTGAAACTCTCATTTTTCTTAAACACCCTTATAACACACTGATTTATGAAAATAGCTCTTATATTCAATAATTTAGACTCATCGTAAAGTAAACTTGTCGAGTACAATCTTTCTTTTTTTAACATTACTTTGATAAGAGTGTTCTGTGCCGTCTGTAACGTCTGCAGCGAAGTGTAAAATGCGCCCCCCCAAGCAACAATACAGTACCTGATTATTGACTCCGCTAGGCTGTTATATAATATAAGTATATTTTTTTTTGATAGAATGTCTCTCAGTATATAAAATGTATGGCTTAATGATCTAATTCTCTTTGTTACCTGACTGATTTGTTCTGTCCATCTTAAATGTTGATCCACCATAACCCCAAGATACCTTATGGAAGATGTTTTTTCCACCTTTGGGCAAGAACATAATTGGGTATTACAGGGAGGCGAGTGTAGTTTCAATTCAATCAAGGGCTGGTCGACAATTGATGGGGAGAAAGTAATATATTTAGTTTTATTTAAGTTCAATGTTAGTAAATTGTAGTTCAACCATAAATATATTTTTCTCAATCCAGATTCAGCCATGGTTTTTACCTCATCCCAGGTTTCAGCACAGAAAGTTAGAGCTGTGTCATCAGCATAACAGACTAAATGGGCAATAATGAACAATAATCCAAGGAAGCCTTTCGACTTTGTTGTTTTTCTTGGACTTGGATGTCACGCAGGTAGCTATAGCTCCCACGTGATAAGGTCAATTGCTGCTAAAACCACAATTGGAATGCTGACTTCTGTTGTTGATTTCATTTGTTTGTTATTTCCTTCATATTGCTTATTCTAACACTTTTTATCTTATTGCACAGGGACGAAAGCTTGACACACGTGTCTAAGGAAACAACATTGGTATGAGGGACTGTTCTTATTCCCTTCTTCTTGTTTAATGAACAATTATCCAAGTAAGCCATTCCACATTGTTGTTTTTCTTGGACTCGGATGTCACGCAGGTAGCCATAATTTCCCACGTGTTAAGGTCAATTGCTGCTGTAACCACAAATAGACGGCTCTGACTTCTGTTGTTGATTTCATTTGTTTGTTATTTCCTTCAATGTTTCTCACTCTAACACTCTTTATCTTATAGCAGAGGCACGAAAGCTTGACACACGTGTCTAAGGAAACCACATTGGTATAAAGGACTGTTCGTATTTCCTTCTTTTTGTTTAATGAACAATTATCCAAGTAAGCCATTCGACATTGTTGTTTTTCTTGGACTCGGATGTCACGCAGGTAGCCATAATTTCCCACGTGTTAAGGTCAATTGCTGCTGTAACCACAAATGGACGGCTGACTTCCGTTGTTGATTTCATTTGTTTGTTATTTCCTTCAATGTTACTTATTCTAACACTTTTTATCGTATTACAGAGGGACGAAAGCTTGACACACGTGTCTAAAGAAACCACTTTGGTAGAAGGGACTGTTCTCATTCCCTTTATTTTTGTTTAATGAACAATTGTTCAAGTAAGCCTTTCCACATTGTTGATTTTCTTGGACTCGGATGTCACGCAGGTAGCTATAATCTCCCACGTGTTAAGGTCAATTGCTGCTGTAACCACAAATGGACGGCTCTGACTTCTGTTGTTGATTTCATTTGTTTGTTATTTCCTTCAATGTTTCTCACTCTAACACTCTTTATCTTATAGCAGAGGCACGAAAGCTTGACACACGTGTCTAAGGAAACCACATTGGTATAACGGACTGTTCGTATTTCCTTCTTTTTGTTTAATGAACAATTATCCAAGTAAGCCATTCGACATTGTTGTTTTTCTTGGACTCGGATGTCACGCAGGTAGCCATAATTTCCCACGTGTTAAGGTCAATTGCTGCTGTAACCACAAATGGACGGCTGACTTCCGTTGTTGATTTCATTTGTTTGTTATTTCCTTCAATGTTACTTATTCTAACACTTTTTATCGTATTACAGAGGGACGAAAGCTTGACACACGTGTCTAAAGAAACCACTTTGGTAGAAGGGACTGTTCTCATTCCTTTTTTTTTTGTTTAATGAACAATTGTTCAAGTAAGCCTTTCCACATTGTTGATTTTCTTGGACTCGGATGTCACGCAGGTAGCTATAATCTCCCACGTGTTAAGGTCAATTGCTGCTGTAACCACAAATGAACGGCTCTGACTTCTGTTGTTGATTTCATTTGTTTGGTATTTCCTTCATTGTTTCTCACTCTAACACTCTTTATTTTATAGCAGAGGCACGAAAGCTTGACACACGTGTCTAAGGAAACCACATTGGTATAAAGGACTGTTCGTATTCCCTTCTTCTTGTTTAATGAACAATTATCCAAGTAAGCCATTCCACATTGTTGTTTTTCTTGGACTCGGATATAACGCAGGTAGCTATAGCTCGCACGTGGTAAGGTCAATTGCTGCTGTTACCACAATTGGACGGCTGACTTCTGTAATTGATTTCATTTGTTTGTTATTTCCTTCAATGTTTCTCACTCTAACACTCTTTATCTTATAGCAGAGGCACGAAAGCTTGACACACGTGTCTAAGGAAACCACATTGGTATAAAGGACTGTTCGTATTTCCTTCTTTTTGTTTAATGAACAATTATCCAAGTAAGCCATTCGACATTGTTGTTTTTCTTGGACACGGATGTCACGCAGGTAGCCATAATTTCCCACGTGTTAAGGTCAATTGCTGCTGTAACCACAAATGGACGGCTGACTTCCGTTGTTGATTTCATTTGTTTGTTATTTCCTTCAATGTTACTCATTCTAACACTTTTTATCGTATTACAGAGGGACGAAAGCTTGACACACGTGTCTAAAGAAACCACTTTGGTAGAAGGGACTGTTCTCATTCCTTTTTTTTTTGTTTAATGAACAATTGTTCAAGTAAGCCTTTCCACATTGTTGATTTTCTTGGACTCGGATGTCACGCAGGTAGCTATAATCTCCCACGTGTTAAGGTCAATTGCTGCTGTAACCACAAATGGACGGCTCTGACTTCTGTTGTTGATTTCATTTGTTTGGTATTTCCTTCATTGTTTCTCACTCTAACACTCTTTATTTTATAGCAGAGGCACGAAAGCTTGACACACGTGTCTAAGGAAACCACATTGGTATAAAGGACTGTTCGTATTTCCTTCTTTTTGTTTAATGAACAATTATCCAAGTAAGCCATTCGACATTGTTGTTTTTCTTGGACTTGGATGTCACGCAGGTAGCTATAGCTCCCACGTGGTAAGGTCAATTGCTGGTGTAACCACAATTGGACGGCTGACTTCTGTTGTTGATTTCATTTGTTCGTTATTTCCCTCAATGTTTCTTACTCTCACACTTTTTATCGTATTGCAGAGGGACGAAAGCTTGACACACGTGTCTAAAGAAACCACTTTGGTAGAAGGGACTGTTCTTATTCCCTTTTTTTTTGTTCAATGAACAATTGTTCAAGTAAGCCATTCCACATTGTTGATTTTCTTGGACTCGGATGTCACGCAGGTAGCTATAATCTCCCACGTTGTAAGGTCGATTGCTGCTGTAACCACAATTGGACGGCTGACTTCTGTTGTTGATTTCATTTGTTTGTTATTTCCTTCAATGTTTCTCACTCTAACACTTTTTATCGTATAGCAGAGGCACGAAAGCTTGACACACGTGTCTAAGGAAACCACATTGGTATAAAGGACTGTTCTTATTCCCTTCTTTTCGTTTAATGAACAATTATCCAAGTAAGCCATTCGACATTGTTGATTTTCTCGGACTCGGATGTCACGCAGGTAGCTATAATCTCCCACGTTGTGAGGTCAATTGCTGCTGTAACCACAATTGGACGGCTGACTTCTGTTGTTGATTTCATTTGTTTGTTATTTCCTTCAATGTTTCTCACACTAACACTTTTTGTCGTATTGCAGAGGGACGAAAGCTTGACACACGTGTCTAAGGAAACCACATTGGTATGAGGGACTGTTCTTATTCCCTTCTTCTTGTTTAATGAACAATTATCCAAGTAAGTCATTCCACATTGTTGTTTTTCTTGGACTCGGATGTCACACAGGTAGCTATAGCTCCCACGTGGTAAGGTCAATTGCTAATGTAACCACAATTGGACGGCTGACTTCTGTTGTTGATTTCATTTGTTTGTTATTTCCTTCATATTGCTTATTCTAACACTTTTTATCTTATTGCACAGGGACGAAAGCTTGACACACGTGTCTAAGGAAACAACATTGGTATGAGGGACTGTTCTTATTCCCTTCTTCTTGTTTAATGAACAATTATCCAAGTAGGCCATTCCACATTGTTGTTTTTCTTGGACTTGGATGTCACGCAGGTAGCTGTAGCTCCCAATGTGGAACGGCTTACTTGGATAATTGTTCATTAAACAAAAAGAATTGAATGAGAACAGTCCCTTATACCAAAGTCGTATCCTTAGACACGTGTGTCAAGCTTTCGTCCCTGTGCAATACGATGAAAAGTGTTAGAATGAGAAACATTGAAGGAAATAACAAACAAATGAAATCAACAACAGAAGTCAGTCGTGCATTTGTGGTTACAGCAGCAATTGACCTCACCACGTTACAGATTATAGCTACCTGCGTGACATCCGAGTCCAAGAAAATCAACAATGTGGAATGGCTTACTTGGATAATTGATCATTATACAGAAAGAATGAAGTAAGAACAGTTCCTTATACCAAAGTGGTTTCCTAAGACACGTGTGTCAAGCTTTCGTCCCTGTGCAATACGATGAAAAGTGTTAGAATGAGAAACATTGAAGAAAATAACAAACGAATGAAATCAACAACAGAAGTCAGTCGTGCATTTGTGGTTACAGCAGCAATTGACCTTACCACGTGGGAGATTATAGCTACCTGCGTGACATCCGAGTCCAAGAAAATCAACAATGTGGAATGGCTTATTTGGATAATTGTTCATTAAACAAAAAGAAGGGAATAAGAACAGTCCCTTATACCAAAGTGGTTTCCTTAGACACGCGTGTCAAGCTTTCGTCTCTGTGCAATACGATGAAAAGTGTTAGAATGAGAAACATTGAAGAAAATAACAAACGAATGAAATCAACAACAGAAGTCAGTCGTGCATTCGTGGTTACAGCAGCGATTGACCTTACCACGTGGGAGATTACAGCTACCTGCGTGACATCCGAGTCCAAGAAAATGAACAATGTGGAACGGCTTACTTGGATAATTGTTCATTAAACAAAAAGAAGGGAATAAGTACAGTCCCTTATACGAAAGTGGTTTCCCCAGACACGTGTGTCAAGCTTTCGTCCCTGTGCAATACGATGAAAAATGTTAGAATGAGAAACATAAGGGGAAATAACAAACAAATGAAATCAACAACAGAAGTCAGTCGTGCATTTGTGGTTACAGCAGCAATTGACCTTACCACGTAAAAGATAATAGCTACCTGCGTGTCATCCGAGTCCAAGAAAATCAACAATGTGGAATGGCTCACTTGGATAATTGATCATTATACAGAAAGAAGGGAATAAGAACAGTCCCTTATACCAAAGTGGTTTCCTTAGACACGCGTGTCAAGCTTTCGTCTCTGTGCAATACGATGAAAAGTGTTAGAATGAGAAACATTGAAGAAAATAACAAACGAATGAAATCAACAACAGAAGTCAGTCGTGCATTTGTGGTTACAGCAGCAATTGACCTTACCACGTGGGAGATTAAAGCTACCTGCGTGACATTCGAGTCCAAGAAAATCAACAATGTGGAATGGCTTACTTGGAGAATTGTTGATTGAACAAAACGAAGGGAATGAGAACAGTCCCTTATACCAAAGTGGTTTCCTTAGACACGCGTGTCAAGCTTTCGTCCCTGTGCAATACGATGAAAAATGTTAGAATGAGAAACATAAGGGGAAATAACAAACAACTGAAATAAACAACAGATGTCAGTCGTGCATTTGTGGTTACAGCAGCAATTGACCTTACCACGTAAAAGATAATAGCTACCTGCGTGTCATCCGAGTCCAAGAAAATCAACAATGTGGAATGGCTCACTTGGATAATTGATCATTATACAGAAAGAAGGGAATAAGAACAGTCCCTTATACCAATGTGGTTTCCTTAGACACGCGTGTCAAGCTTTCGTCCCTGTGCAATACGACGAAAAGTGTAAGAATGAGAAACATTGAAGGAAATAACAAACAAATGAAATCAACATTAGAAGTCAGTCGTGCATTTGTGGTTACAGCAGCAATTGACCTTACCACGTGGGAGATTATAGCTACCTGCGTGACATCCGAGTCCAAGAAAATCAACAATGTGGAATGGCTTACTTGGATAATTGATCATTATACAGAAAGAAGGGAATAAGAACAGTCCCTTATACCAATGTGGTTTCCATAGAAACGTGTGTCAAGCTTTCGTCCCTGTGCAATACGATGAGAAGTGTTAGAATGAGAAACATTGAAGGAAATAACAAACAAATCAAATCAACAACAGAAGTCAGTCGTGCATTTGTGGTTACAGCAGCAATTGACCTTACCACGTAAAAGATAATAGCTACCTGCGTGTCATCCGAGTCCAAGAAAATCAACAATGTGGAATGGCTCACTTGGATAATTGATCATTATACAGAAAGAAGGGAATAAGAACAGTCCCTTATACCAAAGTGGTTTCCTTAGACACGCGTGTCAAGCTTTCGTCTCTGTGCAATACGATGAAAAGTGTTAGAATGAGAAACATAGAAGGAAATAACAAACAAATGAAATCAACAACAGAAGTCAGTCGTGCATTTGTGGTTACAGCAGCAATTGACCTTACCACGTAAAAGATAATAGCTACCTGCGTGTCATCCGAGTCCAAGAAAATCAACAATGTGGAATGGCTTACTTGGATAATTGATCATTATACAGAAAGAAGGGAATAAGAACAGTCCCTTATACCAATGTGGTTTCCATAGACACGTGTGTCAAGCTTTCGTCCCTGTGCAATACGATGAGAAGTGTTAGAATGAGAAACATTGAAGGAAATAACAAACAAATCAAATCAACAACAGAAGTCAGTCGTGCATTTGTGATTACAGCAGCAATTGACCTTACCACGTGGGAGATTATAGCTACCTGCGTGACATCCGAGTCCAAGAAAATCAACAATGTGGAATGGCTTACTTGGATAATTGATCATTATACAGAAAGAATGAAGTAAGAACAGTCCCTTATACGAATGTGGTTTCCATAGACACGTGTGTCAAGCTTTCGTCCCTGTGCAATACGATGAAAAGTGTTAGAATGAGAAACATAAGGGGAAATAACAAACAAATGAAATCAACAACAGAAGTCAGTCGTGCATTTGTGGTTACAGCAGCAATTGACCTTACCACGTAAAAGATAATAGCTACCTGCGTGTCATCCGAGTCCAAGAAAATCAACAATGTGGAATGGCTTACTTGGATAATTGTTCATTAAACAAAACGAAGGGAATAAGAACAGTCCCTTATACCAAAGTGGTTTCCTTAGACACCTGTGTCAAGCTTTCGTTCCTGTGCAATACGATGAAAAGTGTTAGAATGAGAAACATAGAAGGAAATAACAAACAAATGAAATCAACAACAGAAGTCAGTCGTGCATTTGTGGTTACAGCAGCAATTGACCTTACCACGTGGGAGATTATAGCTACCTGCGTGACATCCGAGTCCAAGAAAATCAACAATGTGGAATGGCTTACTTGGATAATTGTTCATTAAACAAAAAGAAGGGAATAAGAACAGTCCCTTATACCAAAGTGGTTTCCTTAGACACCTGTGTCAAGCTTTCGTTCCTGTGCAATACGATGAAAAGTGTTAGAATGAGAAACATAGAAGGAAATAACAAACAAATGAAATCAACAACAGAAGTCAGTCGTGCATTTGTGGTTACAGCAGCAATTGACCTTACCACGTGGGAGATTATAGCTACCTGCGTGACATCCGAGTCCAAGAAAATCAACAATGTGGAATGGCTTACTTGGATAATTGTTCATTAAACAAAAAGAAGGGAATAAGAACAGTCCCTCATACCAAAGTGGTTTCCTTAGACACCTGTGTCAAGCTTTCGTTCCTGTGCAATACGATGAAAAGTGTTAGAATGAGAAACATAGAAGGTAATAACAAACAAATGAAATCAACAACAGAAGTCAGTCGTGCATTTGTGGTTACAGCAGCAATTTACCTTACCACGTGGGAGATTATAGCTACCTGCGTGACATCCGAGTCCAAGAAAATCAACAATGTGGAATGGCTTACTTGGATAATTGTTCATTAAACAAAACGAAGGGAATAAGAACAGTCCCTTATACCAAAGTGGTTTCTTTAGACACGCGTGTCAAGCTTTCGTCCCTGTGCAATACGATGAAAAGTGTTAGAATGAGAAACATTGAAGGAAATAACAAACAAATCAAATCAACAACAGAAGTCAGTCGTGCATTTGTGATTACAGCAGCAATTGACCTTACCACGTGGGAGATTATAGCTACCTGCGTGACATCCGAGTCCAAGAAAATCAACAATGTGGAATGGCTTACTTGGATAATTGATCATTATACAGAAAGAATGAAGTAAGAACAGTCCCTTATACCAATGTGGTTTCCATAGACACGTGTGTCAAGCTTTCGTCCCTGTGCATTACGATGAAAAGTGTTAGAATGAGAAACATTGAAGAAAATAACAAACGAATGAAATCAACAACAGAAGTCAGTCGTGCATTTGTGGTTACAGCAGCAATTGACCTTACCACGTGGGAGATTATAGCTACCTGCGTGACATCCGAGTCCAAGAAAATCAACAATGTGGAACGGCTTACTTGGATAATTGTTCATTAAACAAAAAGAATTGAATGAGAACAGTCCCTTATACCAAAGTCGTATCCTTAGACACGTGTGTCAAGCTTTCGTCCCTGTGCAATACGATGAAAAGTGTTAGAATGAGAAACATTGAAGGAAATAACAAACAAATGAAATCAACAACAGAAGTCAGTCGTGCATTTGTGGTTACAGCAGCAATTGACCTCACCACGTTACAGATTATAGCTACCTGCGTGACATCCGAGTCCAAGAAAATCAACAATGTGGAATGGCTTACTTGGATAATTGATCATTATACAGAAAGAATGAAGTTAGAACAGTTCCTTATACCAAAGTGGTTTCCTTAGACACGTGTGTCAAGCTTTCGTCCCTGTGCAATACGATGAAAAGTGTTAGAATGAGAAACATTGAAGAAAATAACAAACGAATGAAATCAACAACAGAAGTCAGTCGTGCATTTGTGGTTACAGCAGCAATTGACCTTACCACGTGGGAGATTATAGCTACCTGCGTGACATCCGAGTCCAAGAAAATCAACAATGTGGAATGGCTTATTTGGATAATTGTTCATTAAACAAAAAGAAGGGAATAAGAACAGTCCCTTATACCAAAGTGGTTTCCTTAGACACGCGTGTCAAGCTTTCGTCTCTGTGCAATACGATGAAAAGTGTTAGAATGAGAAACATTGAAGAAAATAACAAACGAATGAAATCAACAACAGAAGTCAGTCGTGCATTTGTGGTTACAGCAGCGATTGACCTTACCACGTGGGAGATTACAGCTACCTGCGTGACATCCGAGTCCAAGAAAATGAACAATGTGGAACGGCTTACTTGGATAATTGTTCATTAAACAAAAAGAAGGGAATAAGTACAGTCCCTTATACGAAAGTGGTTTCCTCAGACACGTGTGTCAAGCTTTCGTCCCTGTGCAATACGATGAAAAATGTTAGAATGAGAAACATAAGGGGAAATAACAAACAAATGAAATCAACAACAGAAGTCAGTCGTGCATTTGTGGTTACAGCAGCAATTGACCTTACCACGTAAAAGATAATAGCTACCTGCGTGTCATCCGAGTCCAAGAAAATCAACAATGTGGAATGGCTCACTTGGATAATTGATCATTATACAGAAAGAAGGGAATAAGAACAGTCCCTTATACCAAAGTGGTTTCCTTAGACACGCGTGTCAAGCTTTCGTCTCTGTGCAATACGATGAAAAGTGTTAGAATGAGAAACATTGAAGAAAATAACAAACGAATGAAATCAACAACAGAAGTCAGTCGTGCATTTGTGGTTACAGCAGCAATTGACCTTACCACGTGGGAGATTAAAGCTACCTGCGTGACATTCGAGTCCAAGAAAATCAACAATGTGGAATGGCTTACTTGGAGAATTGTTGATTGAACAAAACGAAGGGAATGAGAACAGTCCCTTATACCAAAGTGGTTTCCTTAGACACGCGTGTCAAGCTTTCGTCCCTGTGCAATACGATGAAAAATGTTAGAATGAGAAACATAAGGGGAAATAACAAACAACTGAAATAAACAACAGATGTCAGTCGTGCATTTGTGGTTACAGCAGCAATTGACCTTACCACGTAAAAGATAATAGCTACCTGCGTGTCATCCGAGTCCAAGAAAATCAACAATGTGGAATGGCTCACTTGGATAATTGATCATTATACAGAAAGAAGGGAATAAGAACAGTCCCTTATACCAATGTGGTTTCCTTAGACACGCGTGTCAAGCTTTCGTCCCTGTGCAATACGACGAAAAGTGTAAAAATGAGAAACATTGAAGGAAATAACAAACAAATGAAATCAACATTAGAAGTCAGTCGTGCATTTGTGGTTACAGCAGCAATTGACCTTACCACGTGGGAGATTATAGCTACCTGCGTGACATCCGAGTCCAAGAAAATAAACAATGTGGAATGGCTTACTTGGATAATTGATCATTATACAGAAAGAAGGGAATAAGAACAGTCCCTTATACCAATGTGGTTTCCATAGACACGTGTGTCAAGCTTTCGTCCCTGTGCAATACGATGAGAAGTGTTAGAACGAGAAACATTGAAGGAAATAACAAACAAATCAAATCAACAACAGAAGTCAGTCGTGCATTTGTGATTACAGCAGCAATTGACCTTACCACGTAAAAGATAATAGCTACCTGCGTGTCATCCGAGTCCAAGAAAATCAACAATGTGGAATGGCTCACTTGGATAATTGATCATTATACAGAAAGAAGGGAATAAGAACAGTCTCTTATACCAAAGTGGTTTCCTTAGACACGCGTGTCAAGCTTTCGTCTCTGTGCAATACGATGAAAAGTGTTAGAATGAGAAACATTGAAGAAAATAACAAACGAATGAAATCAACAACAGAAGTCAGTCGTGCATTTGTGGTTACAGCAGCAATTGACCTTACCACGTGGGAGATTAAAGCTACCTGCGTGACATTCGAGTCCAAGAAAATCAACAATGTGGAATGGCTTACTTGGAGAATTGTTGATTGAACAAAACGAAGGGAATGAGAACAGTCCCTTATACCAAAGTGGTTTCCCTAGACACGCGTGTCAAGCTTTCGTCCCTGTGCAATACGATGAAAAGTGTAAGAATGAGAAACATAGAAGGAAATAACAAACAAATGAAATCAACAACAGAAGTCAGTCGTGCATTTGTGGTTACAGCAGCATTTGACCTTACCACGTAAAAGATAATAGCTACCTGCGTGTCATCCGGTTCCAAGAAAATCAACAATGTGGAATGGCTTACTTGGATAATTGATCATTATACAGAAAGAAGGGAATAAGAACAGTCCCTTATACCAATGTGGTTTCCATAGACACGTGTGTCAAGCTTTCGTCCCTGTGCAATACGATGAGAAGTGTTAGAATGAGAAACATTGAAGGAAATAACAAACAAATCAAATCAACAACAGAAGTCAGTCGTGCATTTGTGATTACAGCAGCAATTGACCTTACCACGTGGGAGATTATAGCTACCTGCGTGACATCCGAGTCCAAGAAAATCAACAATGTGGAATGGCTTTCTTGGATAATTGATCATTATACAGAAAGAATGAAGTAAGAACAGTCCCTTATACCAATGTGGTTTCCATAGACACGTGTGTCAAGCTTTCGTCCCTGTGCATTACGATGAAAAGTGTTAGAATGAGAAACATTGAAGAAAATAACAAACGAATGAAATCAACAACAGAAGTCAGTCGTGCATTTGTGGTTACAGCAGCAATTGACCTTACCACGTGGGAGATTATAGCTACCTGCGTGACATCCGAGTCCAAGAAAATCAACAATGTGGAACGGCTTACTTGGATAATTGTTCATTAAACAAAAAGAATTGAATAAGAACAGTCCCTTATACCAAAGTCGTATCCTTAGACACGTGTGTCAAGCTTTCGTCCCTGTGCAATACGATGAAAAGTGTTAGAAAGAGAAACATTGAAGGAAATAACAAACAAATGAAATCAACAACAGAAGTCAGTCGTGCATTTGTGGTTACAGCAGCAATTGACCTCACCACGTTACAGATTATAGCTACCTGCGTGTCATCCGAGTCCAAGAAAATCAACAATGTGGAATGGCTTACTTGGATAATTGATCATCATACAGAAAGAAGGGAATAAGAACAGTCCCTTATACCGATGTGGTTTCCATAGACACGTGTGTCAAGCTTTCGTCCCTGTGCAATACGATGAAAAGTGTTAGAATGAGAAACATTGAAGGAAATAACAAACAAATGAAATCAACATTAGAAGTCAGTCGTGCATTTGTGGTTAAAGCAGCAATTGACCTTACCACGTGGGAGATTATAGCTACCTGCGTGACATCCGAGTCCAAGAAAATCAACAATGTGGAATGGCTTACTTGGATAATTGATCATTATACAGAAAGAATGAAGTAAGAACAGTTCCTTATACCAAAGTGGTTTCCTTAGACACGTGTGTCAAGCTTTCGTCCCTGTGCAATACGATGAAAAGTGTTAGAATGAGAAACATTGAAGAAAATAACAAACGAATGAAATCAACAACAGAAGTCAGTCGTGCATTTGTGGTTACAGCAGCAATTGACCTTACCACGTGGGAGATTATAGCTACCTGCGTGACATCCGAGTCCAAGAAAATCAACAATGTGGAATGGCTTATTTGGATAATTGTTCATTAAACAAAAAGAAGGGAATAAGAACAGTCCCTTATACCAAGGTGGTTTCCTTAGACACGCGTGTCAAGCTTTCGTCTCTGTGCAATACGATGAAAAGTGTTAGAATGAGAAACATTGAAGAAAATAACAAACGAATGAAATCAACAACAGAAGTCAGTCGTGCATTTGTGGTTACAGCAGCGATTGACCTTACCACGTGGGAGATTACAGCTACCTGCGTGACATCCGAGTCCAAGAAAATGAACAATGTGGAACGGCTTACTTGGATAATTGTTCATTAAACAAAAAGAAGGGAATAAGTACAGTCCCTTATACCAAAGTGGTTTCCTCAGACACGTGTGTCAAGCTTTCGTCCCTGTGCAATACGATGAAAAATGTTAGAATGAGAAACATAAGGGGAAATAACAAACAACTGAAATCAACAACAGATGTCAGTCGTGCATTTGTGGTTACAGCAGCAATTGACCTTACCACGTAAAAGATAATAGCTACCTGCGTGTCATCCGAGTCCAAGAAAATCAACAATGTGGAATGGCTCACTTGGATAATTGATCATTATACAGAAAGAGGGGAATAAGAACAGTCCCTTATACCAATGTGGTTTCCTTAGACACGCGTGTCAAGCTTTCGTCCCTGTGCAATACGACGAAAAGTGTAAGAATGAGAAACATTGAAGGAAATAACAAACAAATGAAATCAACATTAGAAGTCAGCCGTGCATTTGTGGTTACAGCAGCAATTGACCTTACCACGTGGGAGATTATAGTTACCTGCGTGACATCCGAGTCCAAGAAAATCAACAATGTGGAATGGCTTACTTGGATAATTGATCATTATACAGAAAGAAGGGAATAAGAACAGTCCCTTATACCAATGTGGTTTCCATAGACACGTGTGTCAAGCTTTCGTCCCTGTGCAATACGATGAGAAGTGTTAGAATGAGAAACATTGAAGGAAATAACAAACAAATCAAATCAACAACAGAAGTCAGTCGTGCATTTGTGATTACAGCAGCAATTGACCTTACCACGTAAAAGATAATAGCTACCTGCGTGTCATCCGAGTCCAAGAAAATCAACAATGTGGAATGGCTCACTTGGATAATTGATCATTATACAGAAAGAAGGGAATAAGAACAGTCCCTTATACCAATGTGGTTTCCTTAGACACGCTTGTCAAGCTTTCGTCCCTGTGCAATACGATGAAAAGTGTAAGAATGAGAAACATAGAAGGAAATAACAAACAAATGAAATCAACAACAGAAGTCAGTCGTGCATTTGTGGTTACAGCAGCAATTGACCTTACCACGTAAAAGATAATAGCTACCTGCGTGTCATCCGAGTCCAAGAAAATCAACAATGTGGAATGGCTTACTTGGATAATTGATCATTATACAGAAAGAAGGGAATAAGAACAGTCCCTTATACCAATGTGGTTTCCATAGACACGTGTGTCAAGCTTTCGTCCCTGTGCAATACGATGAGAAGTGTTAGAATGAGAAACATTGAAGGAAATAACAAACAAATCAAATCAACAACAGAAGTCAGTCGTGCATTTGTGATTACAGCAGCAATTGACCTTACCACGTGGGAGATTATAGCTACCTGCGTGACATCCGAGTCCAAGAAAATCAACAATGTGGAATGGCTTACTTGGATAATTGATCATTATACAGAAAGAATGAAGTAAGAACAGTCCCTTATACCAATGTGGTTTCCATAGACACGTGTGTCAAGCTTTCGTCACTGTGCATTACGATGAAAAGTGTTAGAATGAGAAACATTGAAGAAAATAACAAACGAATGAAATCAACAACAGAAGTAAGTCGTGCATTTGTGATTACAGCAGCAATTGACCTTACCACGTAAAAGATAATAGCTACCTGCGTGTCATCCGAGTCCAAGAAAATCAACAATGTGGAATGGCTCACTTGGATAATTGATCATTATACAGAAAGAAGGGAATAAGAACAGTCCCTTATACCAATGTGGTTTCCATAGACACGTGTGTCAAGCTTTCGTCACTGTGCATTACGATGAAAAGTGTTAGAATGAGAAACATTGAAGAAAATAACAAACGAATGAAATCAACAACAGAAGTCAGTCGTGCATTTGTGGTTACAGCAGCAATTGACCTTACCACGTGGGAGATTATAGCTACCTGCGTGACATCCGAGTCCAAGAAAATCAACAATGTGGAATGGCTTACTTGGATAATTGATCATTATACAGAAAGAAGGGAATAAGAACAGTCCCTTATACCAATGTGGTTTCCATAGACACGTGTGTCAAGCTTTCGTCCCTGTGCAATACGATGAAAAGTGTTAGAATGAGAAACATTGAAGGAAATAACAAACAAATCAAATCAACAACAGAAGTCAGTCGTGCATTTGTGATTACAGCAGCAATTGACCTTACCACGTGGGAGATTATAGCTACCTGCGTGACATCCGAGTCCAAGAAAATCAACAATGTGGAATGGCTTACTTGGATAATTGATCATTATACAGAAAGAATGAAGTGAGAACAGTTCCTTATACCAAAGTGGTTTCCTTAGACATGTGTGTCAAGCTTTCGTCCCTGTGCAATACGATGAAAAGTGTTAGAATGAGAAACATTGAAGAAAATAACAAACGAATGAAATCAACAACAGGAGTCAGTCGTGCATTTGTGGTTACAGCAGCAATTGACCTTACCACGTGGGAGATTATAGCTACCTGCGTGACATCCGAGTCCAAGAAAATCAACAATGTGGAATGGCTTATTTGGATAATTGTTCATTAAACAAAAAGAAGGGAATAAGAACAGTCCCTTATACCAAAGTGGTTTCCTCAGACACGTGTGTCAAGCTTTCGTCCCTGTGCAATACGATGAAAAATGTTAGAATGAGAAACATAAGGGGAAATAACAAACAAATGAAATCAACAACAGAAGTCAGTCGTGCATTTGTGGTTACAGCAGCAATTGACCTTACCACGTAAAAGATAATAGCTACCTGCGTGTCATCCGAGTCCAAGAAAATCAACAATGTGGAATGGCTCACTTGGATAATTGATCATTATACAGAAAGAAGGGAATAAGAACAGTCCCTTATACCAAAGTGGTTTCCTTAGACACGCGTGTCAAGCTTTCGTCTCTGTGCAATACGATGAAAAGTGTTAGAATGAGAAACATAGAAGGAAATAACAAACAAATGAAATCAACAACAGAAGTCAGTCGTGCATTTGTGGTTACAGCAGCAATTGACCTTACCACGTAAAAGATAATAGCTACCTGCGTGTCATCCGAGTCCAAGAAAATCAACAATGTGGAATGGCTTACTTGGATAATTGATCATTATACAGAAAGAAGGGAATAAGAACAGTCCCTTATACCAATGTGGTTTCCTTAGACACGCGTGTCAAGCTTTCGTCCCTGTGCAATACGATGAAAAGTGTAAGAATGAGAAACATAGAAGGAAATAAGAAACAAATGAAATCAACAACAGAAGTCAGTCGTGCATTTGTGGTTACAGCAGCAATTGACCTTACCACGTAAAAGATAATAGCTACCTGCGTGTCATCCGAGTCCAAGAAAATCAACAATGTGGAATGGCTTACTTGGATAATTGATCATTATACAGAAAGAAGGGAATAAGAACAGTCCCTTATACCAATGTGGTTTCCATAGACACGTGTGTCAAGCTTTCGTCCCTGTGCAATACGATGAGAAGTGTTAGAATGAGAAACATTGAAGGAAATAACAAACAAATCAAATCAACAACAGAAGTCAGTCGTGCATTTGTGATTACAGCAGCAATTGACCTTACCACGTGGGAGATTATAGCTACCTGCGTGACATCCGAGTCCAAGAAAATCAACAATGTGGAATGGCTTACTTGGATAATTGATCATTATACAGAAAGAATGAAGTAAGAACAGTCCCTTATACCAATGTGGTTTCCATAGACACGTGTGTCAAGCTTTCGTCACTGTGCATTACGATGAAAAGTGTTAGAATGAGAAACATTGAAGAAAATAGCAAACGAATGAAATCAACAACAGAAGTCAGTCGTGCATTTGTGGTTACAGCAGCAATTGACGTTACCACGTGGGAGATTATAGCTACCTGCGTGACATCCGAGTCCAAGAAAATCAACAATGTGGAACGGCTTACTTGGATAATTGTTCATTAAACAAAAAGAATTGAATAAGAACAGTCCCTTATACCAAAGTCGTATCCTTAGACACGTGTGTCAAGCTTTCGTCCCTGTGCAATACGATGAAAAGTGTTAGAATGAGAAACATTGAAGGAAATAACAAACAAATCAAATCAACAACAGAAGTCAGTCGTGCATTTGTGATTACAGCAGCAATTGACCTTACCACGTGGGAGATTATAGCTACCTGCGTGACATCCGAGTCCAAGAAAATCAACAATGTGGAATGGCTTACTTGGATAATTGATCATTATACAGAAAGAATGAAGTGAGAACAGTTCCTTATACCAAAGTGGTTTCCTTAGACACGTGTGTCAAGCTTTCGTCCCTGTGCAATACGATGAAAAGTGTTAGAATGAGAAACATTGAAGAAAATAACAAACGAATGAAATCAACAACAGAAGTCAGTCGTGCATTTGTGGTTACAGCAGCGATTGACCTTACCACGTGGGAGATTACAGCTACCTGCGTGACATCCGAGTCCAAGAAAATGAACAATGTGGAACGGCTTACTTGGATAATTGTTCATTAAACAAAAAGAAGGGAATAAGTACAGTCCCTTATACCAAAGTGGTTTCCTCAGACACGTGTGTCAAGCTTTCGTCCCTGTGCAATACGATGAAAAATGTTAGAATGAGAAACATAAGGGGAAATAACAAACAAATGAAATCAACAACAGAAGTCAGTCGTGCATTTGTGGTTACAGCAGCAATTGACCTTACCACGTAAAAGATAATAGCTACCTGCGTGTCATCCGAGTCCAAGAAAATCAACAATGTGGAATGGCTCACTTGGATAATTGATCATTATACAGAAAGAAGGGAATAAGAACAGTCCCTTATACCAAAGTGGTTTCCTTAGACACGCGTGTCAAGCTTTCGTCTCTGTGCAATACGATGAAAAGTGTTAGAATGAGAAACATAGAAGGAAATAACAAACAAATGAAATCAACAACAGAAGTCAGTCGTGCATTTGTGGTTACAGCAGCAATTGACCTTACCACGTAAAAGATAATAGCTACCTGCGTGTCATCCGAGTCCAAGAAAATCAACAATGTGGAATGGCTTACTTGGATAATTGATCATTATACAGAAAGAATGAAGTAAGAACAGTCCCTTATACGAATGTGGTTTCCATAGACACGTGTGTCAAGCTTTCGTCCCTGTGCAATACGATGAGAAGTGTTAGAATGAGAAACATTGAAGAAAATAACAAACAAATCAAATCAACAACAGAAGTCAGTCGTGCATTTGTGATTACAGCAGCAATTGACCTTACCACGTGGGAGATTATAGCTACCTGCGTGACATCCGAGTCCAAGAAAATCAACAATGTGGAATGGCTTACTTGGATAATTGATCATTATACAGAAAGAATGAAGTAAGAACAGTCCCTTATACGAATGTGGTTTCCATAGACACGTGTGTCAAGCTTTCGTCCCTGTGCAATACGATGAAAAGTGTTAGAATGAGAAACATTGAAGAAAATAACAAACGAATGAAATCAACAACAGAAGTCAGTCGTGCATTTGTGGTTACAGCAGCAATTGACGTTACCACGTGGGAGATTATAGCTACCTGCGTGACATCCGAGTCCAAGAAAATCAACAATGTGGAATGGCTTACTTGGATAATTGATCATTATACAGAAAGAATGAAGTAAGAACAGTCCCTTATACCAAAGTGGTTTCCTCAGACACGTGTGTCAAGCTTTCGTCCCTGTGCAATACGATGAAAAATGTTAGAATGAGAAACATAAGGGGAAATAACAAACAAATGAAATCAACAACAGAAGTCAGTCGTGCATTTGTGGTTACAGCAGCAATTGACCTTACCACGTAAAAGATAATAGCTACCTGCGTGTCATCCGAGTCCAAGAAAATCAACAATGTGGAATGGCTCACTTGGATAATTGATCATTATACAGAAAGAAGGGAATAAGAACAGTCCCTTATACGAAAGTGGTTTCCTTAGACACGCGTGTCAAGCTTTCGTCTCTGTGCAATACGATGAAAAGTGTTAGAATGAGAAACATAGAAGGAAATAACAAACAAATGAAATCAACAACAGAAGTCAGTCGTGCATTTGTGGTTACAGCAACAATTGACCTTACCACGTAAAAGATAATAGCTACCTGCGTGTCATCCGAGTCCAAGAAAATCAACAATGTGGAATGGCTTACTTGGATAATTGATCATTATACAGAAAGAAGGGAATAAGAACAGTCCCTTATACCAATGTGGTTTCATTAGACACGCGTGTCAAGCTTTCGTCCCTGTGCAATACGATGAAAAGTGTAAGAATGAGAAACATAGAAGGAAATAACAAACAAATGAAATCAACAACAGAAGTCAGTCGTGCATTTGTGGTTACAGCAGCAATTGACCTTACCACGTAAAAGATAATAGCTACCTGCGTGTCATCCGAGTCCAAGAAAATCAACAATGTGGAATGGCTTACTTGGATAATTGATCATTATACAGAAAGAAGGGAATAAGAACAGTCCCTTATACCAATGTGGTTTCCATAGACACGTGTGTCAAGCTTTCGTCCCTGTGCAATACGATGGGAAGTGTTAGAATGAGAAACATTGAAGAAAATAACAAACAAATCAAATCAACAACAGAAGTCAGTCGTGCATTTGTGATTACAGCAGCAATTGACCTTACCACGTGGGAGATTATAGCTACCTGCGTGACATCCGAGTCCAAGAAAATCAACAATGTGGAATGGCTTACTTGGATAATTGATCATTATACAGAAAGAATGAAGTAAGAACAGTCCCTTATACGAATGTGGTTTCCATAGACACGTGTGTCAAGCTTTCGTCCCTGTGCAATACGATGAAAAGTGTTAGAATGAGAAACATTGAAGAAAATAACAAACGAATGAAATCAACAACAGAAGTCAGTCGTGCATTTGTGGTTACAGCAGCAATTGACCTTACCACGTGGGAGATTATAGCTACCTGCGTGACATCCGAGTCCAAGAAAATCAACAATGTGGAACGGCTTACTTGGATAATTGTTTATTAAACAAAAAGAATTGAATAAGAACAGTCCCTTATACCAAAGTGGTTTCCTTAGACACGCGTGTCAAGCTTTCGTCCCTGTGCAATACGATGAAAAGTGTTAGAATGAGAAACATAGAAGGAAATAACAAACAAATGAAATCAACAACAGAAGTCAGTCGTGCATTTGTGGTTACAGCAGCAATTGACCTTACCACGTGGGAGATTATAGCTACCTGCGTGACATCCGAGTCCAAGATAATCAACAATGAGGAATGGCTTACTTGGATAACTGTTCATTAAACAAAAAGAAGGGAATAAGAACAGTCCCTTATACCAAAGTGGTTTCCTTAGACACCTGTGTCAAGCTTTCGTTCCTGTGCAATACGATGAAAAATGTTAGAATGAGAAACATAAGGGGAAATAACAAACAAATGAAATCAACAACAGAAGTCAGTCGTGCATTTGTGGTTACAGCAGCAATTGACCTTACCACGTAAAAGATAATAGCTACCTGCGTGTCATCCGAGTCCAAGAAAATCAACAATGTGGAATGGCTTACTTGGATAATTGTTCATTAAACAAAACGAAGGGAACAAGAACAGTCCCTTATACCAAAGTGGTTTCCTTAGACACGCGTGTCAAGCTTTCGTCCCTGTGCAATACGATGAAAAGTGTTAGAATGAGAAACATAGAAGGAAATAACAAACAAATGAAATCAACAACAGAAGTCAGTCGTGCATTTGTGGTTACAGCAGCAATTGACCTTACCACGTGGGAGATTATAGCTACCTGCGTGACATCCGAGTCCAAGATAATCAACAATGTGGAATGGCTTACTTGGATAATTGTTCATTAAACAAAAAGGAGGGAATAAGAACAGTCCCTTATACCAAAGTGGTTTCCTTAGACACCTGTGTCAAGCTTTCGTTCCTGTGCAATACGATGAAAAGTGTTAGAATGAGAAACATAGAAGGAAATAACAAACAAATGAAATCAACAACAGAAGTCAGTCGTGCATTTGTGGTTACAGCAGCAATTGACCTTACTACGTGGGAGATTATAGCTACCTGCGTGACATCCGAGTCCAAGAAAATCAACAATGTGGAATGGCTTACTTGGATAATTGTTCATTAAACAAAAAGAAGGGAATAAGAACAGTCCCTCATACCAAAGTGGTTTCCTTAGACACCTGTGTCAAGCTTTCGTTCCTGTGCAATACGATGAAAAGTGTTAGAATGAGAAACATAGAAGGAAATAACAAACAAATGAAATCAACAACAGAAGTCAGTCGTGCATTTGTGGTTACAGCAGCAATTGACCTTACTACGTGGGAGATTATAGCTACCTGCGTGACATCCGAGTCCAAGAAAATCAACAATGTGGAATGGCTTACTTGGATAATTGTTCATTAAACAAAACGAAGGGAATAAGAACAGTCCCTTATACCAAAGTGGTTTCTTTAGACACGCGTGTCAAGCTTTCGTCCCTGTGCAATACGATGAAAAGTGTTAGAATGAGAAACATTGAAGGAAATAACAAACAAATGAAATCAACATTAGAAGTCAGTCGTGCATTTGTGGTTACAGCAGCAATTGACCTTACCACGTGGGAGATTATAGCTACCTGCGTGACATCCGAGTCCAAGATAATCAACAATGTGGAATGGCTTACTTGGATAATTGTTCATTAAACAAAAAGAAGGGGATAAGAACAGTCTCTTATACCAAAGTGGTTTCCTTAGACACCTGTTTCAAGCTTTCGTCCCTGTGCAATACGATGAAAACTGTTAGAATGAGAAACATTGAAGGAAATAACAAACAAATCAAATCAACAACAGAAGTCAGTCGTGCATTTGTGATTACAGCAGCAATTGACCTTACCACGTGGGAGATTATAGCTACCTGCGTGACATCCGAGTCCAAGAAAATCAACAATGTGGAATGGCTTACTTGGATAATTGATCATTATACAGAAAGAATGAAGTAAGAACAGTCCCTTATACCAATGTGGTTTCCATAGACACGTGTGTCAAGCTTTCGTCCCTGTGCATTACGATGAAAAGTGTTAGAATGAGAAACATTGAAGAAAATAACAAACGAATGAAATCAACAACAGAAGTCAGTCGTGCATTTGTGGTTACAGCAGCAATTGACCTTACCACGTGGGAGATTATAGCTACCTGCGTGACATCCGAGTCCAAGAAAATCAACAATGTGGAACGGCTTACTTGGATAATTGTTCATTAAACAAAAAGAATTGAATGAGAACAGTCCCTTATACCAAAGTCGTATCCTTAGACACGTGTGTCAAGCTTTCGTCCCTGTGCAATACGATGAAAAGTGTTAGAATGAGAAACATTGAAGGAAATAACAAACAAATGAAATCAACAACAGAAGTCTGTCGTGCATTTGTGGTTACAGCAGCAATTGACCTCACCACGTTACAGATTATAGCTACCTGCGTGACATCCGAGTCCAAGAAAATCAACAATGTGGAATGGCTTACTTGGATAATTGATCATTATACAGAAAGAATGAAGTAAGAACAGTTCCTTTGGTATAATACCAAAGTGGTTTCCTTAGACACGTGTGTCAAGCTTTCGTCCCTGTGCAATACGATGAAAAGTGTTAGAATGAGAAACATTGAAGAAAATCACAAACGAATGAAATCAACAACAGAAGTCAGTCGTGCATTTGTGGTTACAGCAGCAATTGACCTTACCACGTGGGAGATTATAGCTACCTGCGTGACATCCGAGTCCAAGAAAATCAACAATGTGGAATGGCTTATTTGGATAATTGTTCATTAAACAAAAAGAAGGGAATAAGAACAGTCCCTTATACCAAAGTGGTTTCCTTAGACACGCGTGTCAAGCTTTCGTCCCTGTGCAATACGATGAAAAATGTTAGAATGAGAAACATAAGGGGAAATAACAAACAAATGAAATCAACAACAGAAGTCAGTCGTGCATTTGTGGTTACAGCAGCAATTGACCTTTCCACGTAAAAGATAATAGCTACCTGCGTGTCATCCGAGTCCAAGAAAATCAACAATGTGGAATGGCTCACTTGGATAATTGATCATTATACAGAAAGAAGGGAATAAGAACAGTCCCTTATACCAAAGTGGTTTCCTTAGACACGCGTGTCAAGCTTTCGTCTCTGTGCAATACGATGAAAAGTGTTAGAATGAGAAACATTGAAGAAAATAACAAACGAATGAAATCAACAACAGAAGTCAGTCGTGCATTTGTGGTTACAGCAGCAATTGACCTTACCACGTGGGAGATTAAAGCTACCTGCGTGACATTCGAGTCCAAGAAAATCAACAATGTGAAATGGCTTACTTGGAGAATTGTTGATTGAACAAAACGAAGGGAATGAGAACAGTCCCTTATACCAAAGTGGTTTCCTTAGACACGCGTGTCAAGCTTTCGTCCCTGTGCAATACGATGAAAAATGTTAGAATGAGAAACATAAGGGGAAATAACAAACAACTGAAATAAACAACAGATGTCAGTCGTGCATTTGTGGTTACAGCAGCAATTGACCTTACCACGTAAAAGATAATAGCTACCTGCGTGTCATCCGAGTCCAAGAAAATCAACAATGTGGAATGGCTCACTTGGATAATTGATCATTATACAGAAAGAAGGGAATAAGAACAGTCCCTTATACCAATGTGGTTTCCTTAGACACGCGTGTCAAGCTTTCGTCCCTGTGCAATACGACGAAAAGTGTAAGAATGAGAAACATTGAAGGAAATAACAAACAAATGAAATCAACATTAGAAGTCAGTCGTGCATTTGTGGTTACAGCAGCAATTGACCTTACCACGTGGGAGATTATAGCTACCTGCGTGACATCCGAGTCCAAGAAAATCAACAATGTGGAATGGCTTACTTGGATAATTGATCATTATACAGAAAGAAGGGAATAAGAACAGTCCCTTATACCAATGTGGTTTCCATAGACACGTGTGTCAAGCTTTCGTCCCTGTGCAATACGATGAGAAGTGTTAGAACGAGAAACATTGAAGGAAATGACAAACAAATCAAATCAACAACAGAAGTCAGTCGTGCATTTGTGATTACAGCAGCAATTGACCTTACCACGTAAAAGATAATAGCTACCTGCGTGTCATCCGAGTCCAAGAAAATCAACAATGTGGAATGGCTCACTTGGATAATTGATCATTATACAGAAAGAAGGGAATATGAACAGTCCCTTATACCAATGTGGTTTCCTTAGACACGCGTGTCAAGCTTTCGTCCCTGTGCAATACGATGAAAAGTGTAAGAATGAGAAACATAGAAGGAAATAACAAACAAATGAAATCAACAACAGAAGTCAGTCGTGCATTTGTGGTTACAGCAGCAATTGACCTTACCACGTAAAAGATAATAGCTACCTGCGTGTCATCCGAGTCCAAGAAAATCAACAATGTGGAATGGCTTACTTGGATAATTGATCATTATACAGAAAGAAGGGAATAAGAACAGTCCCTTATACCAATGTGGTTTCCATAGACACGTGTGTCATGCTTTCGTCCCTGTGCAATACGATGAGAAGTGTTAGAATGAGAAACATTGAAGGAAATAACAAACAAATCAAATCAACAACAGAAGTCAGTCGTGCATTTGTGGTTACAGCAGCAATTGACCTTACCATGTGGGAGATTATAGCTACCTGCGTGACATCCGAGTCCAAGAAAATCAACAATGTGGAATGGCTTACTTGGATAATTGATCATTATACAGAAAGAATGAAGTAAGAACAGTCCCTTATACCAATGAGGTTTCCATAGACACGTGTGTCAAGCTTTCGTCCCTGTGCATTACGATGAAAAGTGTTAGAATGAGAAACATTGAAGAAAATAACAAACGAATGAAATCAACAACAGAAGTCAGTCGTGCATTTGTGGTTACAGCAGCAATTGACCTTACCACGTGGGAGATTATAGCTACCTGCGTGACATCCGAGTCCAAGAAAATCAACAATGTGGAACGGCTTACTTGGATAATTGTTCATTAAACAAAAAGAATTGAATAAGAACAGTCCGTTATACCAAAGTCGTATCCTTAGACACGTGTGTCAAGCTTTCGTACCTGTGCAATACGATGAAAAGTGTTAGAATGAGAAACATTGAAGGAAATAACAAACAAATGAAATCAACAACAGAAGTCAGTCGTGCATTTGTGGTTACAGCAGCAATTGACCTCACCACGTTACAGATTATAGCTACCTGCGTGTCATCCGAGTCCAAGAAAATCAACAATGTGGAATGGCTTACTTGGATAATTGATCATCATACAGAAAGAAGGGAATAAGAACAGTCCCTTATACCGATGTGGTTTCCATAGACACGTGTGTCAAGCTTTCGTCCCTGTGCAATACGATGAAAAGTGTTAGAATGAGAAACATTGAAGGAAATAACAAACAAATGAAATCAACATTAGAAGTCAGTCGTGCATTTGTGGTTAAAGCAGCAATTGACCTTACCACGTGGGAGATTATAGCTACCTGCGTGACATCCGAGTCCAAGAAAATCAACAATGTGGAATGGCTTACTTGGATAATTGATCATTATACAGAAAGAATGAAGTAAGAACAGTTCCTTATACCAAAGTGGTTTCCTTAGACACGTGTGTCAAGCTTTCGTCCCTGTGCAATACGATGAAAAGTGTTAGAATGAGAAACATTGAAGAAAATAACAAACGAATGAAATCAACAACAGAAGTCAGTCGTGCATTTGTGGTTACAGCAGCAATTGACCTTACCACGTGGGAGATTATAGCTACCTGCGTGACATCCGAGGCTTATTTGGATAATTGTTCATTAAACAAAAAGAAGGGAATAAGAACAGTCCCTTATACCAAAGTGGTTTCCTTAGACACGCGTGTCAAGCTTTCGTCTCTGTGCAATACGATGAAAAGTATTAGAATGAGAAACATTGAAGAGAATAACAAACGAATGAAATCAACAACAAAAGTCAGTCGTGCATTCGTGGTTACAGCAGCAATTGACATTACCACGTGGGAGATTACAGCTACCTGCGTGTCATCCGAGCCCAAGAAAATCAACAATGTGGAACGGCTTACTTGGATAATTGTTCATTAAACAAAAAGAAGGGAATAAGAACAGTTCCTTATACCAAAGTGGTTTCCTTAGACACGTGTGTCGAGCTTTCGTCCCTGTGCAATACGATGAAAAGTGTTAGAATGAGAAACATTAAAGGAAATAACAAACAAATGAAATCAACAACAGAAGTCAGTCGTGCATTTGTGGTTACAGCAGCAATTGACCTTACCACGTGGGAGATTATAGCTACCGGCGTGACATCCAAGTCGAAGAAAATCAACAATGTGGAATTGCTTACTTGGATAATTGTTCATTAAACAAAAAGAAGGGAATAAGAACAGTCCCTTATACCAAAGTGGTTTCCTTAGACACGCGTGTCAAGCTTTCGTCCCTATGCAATACGATGAAAAGTGTTAGAATGAGAAACATTGAAGAAAATAACAAACGAATGAAATCAACAACAGAAGTCAGTCGTGCATTTGTGGTTACAGCAGAAATTGACCTCACCACGTGGGAGATTATAGCTACCTGCGTGACATCCGAGTCCAAGAAAATCAACAATGTGGAAAGGCTTACTTGGATAATTGTTGATTATACAGAAAGAATGAAGTAAGAACAGTCCCTTATACCAATGTGGTTTCCATAGACACGTGTGTCAAGCTTTCGTCCCTGTGCAATACGATGAAAAGTGTTAGAATGAGAAACATTGAAGAAAATAACAAACGAATGAAATCAACAACAGAAGTCAGTCGTGCATTTGTGGTTACAGCAGCAATTGACCTTACCACGTGGGAGATTATAGCTACCTGCGTGACATCCGAGTCCAAGAAAATCAACAATGTGGAATGGCTTATTTGGATAATTGTTCATTAAACAAAAAGAAGGGAATAAGAACAGTCCCTTATACCAAAGTGGTTTCCTTAGACACGCGTGTCAAGCTTTCGTCTCTGTGCAATACGATGAAAAGTATTAGAATGAGAAACATTGAAGAGAATAACAAACGAATGAAATCAACAACAGAAGTCAGTCGTGCATTTGTGGTTACAGCAGCGATTGACCTTACCACGTGGGAGATTACAGCTACCTGCGTGACATCCGAGTCCAAGAAAATGAACAATGTGGAACGGCTTACTTGGATAATTGTTCATTAAACAAAAAGAAGGGAATAAGAACAGTCCCTTATACCAAAGTGGTTTCCTCAGACACGTGTGTCAAGCTTTCGTCCCTGTGCAATACGATGAAAAATATTAGAATGAGAAACATAGAAGGAAATAACAAACAAATGAAATCAACAACAGAAGTCAGTCGTGCATTTGTGGTTACAGCAGCAATTGACCTTACCACGTGGGAGATTATAGCTACCTGCGTGACATCCGAGTCCAAGATAATCAACAATGTGGAATGGCTTACTTGGATAATTGTTCATTAAACAAAAAGAAGGGGATAAGAACAGTCTCTTATACCAAAGTGGTTTCCTTAGACACCTGTTTCAAGCTTTCGTCCCTGTGCAATACGATGAAAAGTGTTAGAATGAGAAACATTGAAGGAAATAACAAACAAATCAAATCAACAACAGAAGTCAGTCGTGCATTTGTGATTACAGCAGCAATTGACCTTACCACGTGGGAGATTATAGCTACCTGAGTGACATCCGAGTCCAAGAAAATCAACAATGTGGAATGGCTTACTTGGATAATTGATCATTATACAGAAAGAATGAAGTAAGAACAGTCCCTTATACCAATGTGGTTTCCATAGACACGTGTGTCAAGCTTTCGTCCCTGTGCATTACGATGAAAAGTGTTAGAATGAGAAACATTGAAGAAAATAACAAACGAATGAAATCAACAACAGAAGTCAGTCGTGCATTTGTGGTTACAGCAGCAATTGACCTTACCACGTGGGAGATTATAGCTACCTGCGTGACATCCGAGTCCAAGAAAATCAACAATGTGGAACGGCTTACTTGGATAATTGTTCATTAAACAAAAAGAATTGAATGAGAACAGTCCCTTATACCAAAGTCGTATCCTTAGACACGCGTGTCAAGCTTTCGTCCCTGTGCAATACGATGAAAAGTGTAAGAATGAGAAACATAGAAGGAAATAACAAACAAATGAAATCAACAACAGAAGTCAGACGTGCATTTGTGGTTACAGCAGCAATTGACCTTACCACGTAAAAGATAATAGCTACCTGCGTGTCATCCGAGTCCAAAAAAATCAACAATGTGGAATGGCTTACTTGGATAATTGATCATTATACAGAAAGAAGGGAATAAGAACAGTCCCTTATACCAATGTGGTTTCCATAGACACGTGTGTCAAGCTTTCGTCCCTGTGCAATACGATGAGAAGTGTTAGAATGAGAAACATTGAAGGAAATAACAAACAAATCAAATCAACAACAGAAGTCAGTCGTGCATTTGTCGTTACAGCAGCAATTGACCTTACCACGTGGGAGATTATAGCTACCTGCGTGACATCCGAGTCCAAGAAAATCAACAATGTGGAATGGCTTACTTGGATAATTGATCATTATACAGAAAGAATGAAGTAAGAACAGTTCCTTATACCAAAGTGGTTTCCTCAGACACGTGTGTCAAGCTTTCGTCCCTGTGCAATACGATGAGAAGTGTTAGAATGAGAAACATTGAAGGAAATAACAAACAAATCAAATCAACAACAGAAGTCAGTCGTGCATTTGTGGTTACAGCAGCAATTGACCTTACCACGTGGGAGATTATAGCTACCTGCGTGACATCCGAGTCCAAGAAAAACAACAATGTGGAACGGCTTACTTGGATAATTGTTCATTAAACAAAAAGAATTGAATAAGAACAGTCCCTTATACCAAAGTGGTTTCCTTAGACACGCGTGTCAAGCTTTCGTCTCTGTGCAATACGATGAAAAGTATTAGAATGAGAAACATTGAAGGAAATAACAAACAAATGAAATCAACAACAGAAGTCAGTCGTGCATTTGTGGTTACAGCAGCGATTGACCTTACCACGTGGGAGATTACAGCTACCTGCGTGACATCCGAGTCCAAGAAAATGAACAATGTGGAACGGCTTACTTGGATAATTGTTCATTAAACAAAAAGAAGGGAATAAGTACAGTCCCTTATACCAAAGTGGTTTCCTCAGACACGTGTGTCAAGCTTTCGTCCCTGTGCAATACGATGAAAAATGTTAGAATGAGAAACATAAGGGGAAATAACAAACAAATGAAATCAACAACAGAAGTCAGTCGTGCATTTGTGGTTACAGCAGCAATTGACCTTACCACGTGGGAGATTAAAGCTACCTGCGTGACATTCGAGTCCAAGAAAATCAACAATGTGGAATGGCTTACTTGGAGAATTGTTGATTGAACAAAACGAAGGGAATGGGAACAGTCCCTTATACCAAAGTGGTTTCCATAGACACGCGTGTCAAGCTTTCGTCCCTGTGCAATACGATGAAAAGTGTTAGAATGAGAAACATTGAAGAAAATAACAAACGAATGAAATCAACAACAGAAGTCAGTCGTGCATTTGTGGTTACAGCAGCAATTGACCTTACCACGTGGGAGATTAAAGCTACCTGCGTGACATTCGAGTCCAAGAAAATCAACAATGTGGAATGGCTTACTTGGAGAATTGTTGATTGAACAAAACGAAGGGAATGAGAACAGTCCCTTATACCAAAGTGGTTTCCATAGACACGCGTGTCAAGCTTTCGTCCCTGTGCAATACGATGAAAAGTGTAAGAATGAGAAACATAGAAGGAAATAACAACCAAATGAAATCAACAACAGAAGTCAGTCGTGCATTTGTGGTTACAGCAGCAATTGACCTTACCACGTAAAAGATAATAGCTACCTGCGTGTCATCCGAGTCCAAGAAAATCAACAATGTGGAATGGCTTACTTGGATAATTGATCATTATACAGAAAGAAGGGAATAAGAACAGTCCCTTATACCAATGTGGTTTCCATAGACACGTGTGTCAAGCTTTCGTCCCTGTGCAATACGATGAGAAGTGTTAGAATGAGAAACATTGAAGGAAATAACAAACAAATCAAATCAACAACAGAAGTCAGTCGTGCATTTGTGATTACAGCAGCAATTGACCTTACCACGTGGGAGATTATAGCTACCTGCGTGACATCCGAGTCCAAGAAAATCAACAATGTGGAATGGCTTACTTGGATAATTGATCATTATACAGAAAGAATGAAGTAAGAACAGTCCCTTATACGAATGTGGTTTCCATAGACACGTGTGTCAAGCTTTCGTCCCTGTGCAATACGATGAAAAGTGTTAGAATGAGAAACATTGAAGAAAATAACAAACGAATGAAATCAACAACAGAAGTCAGTCGTGCATTTGTAGTTACAGCAGCAATTGACCTTACCACGTGGGAGATTATAGCTACCTGCGTGACATCCGAGTCCAAGAAAATCAACAATGTGGAACGGCTTACTTGGATAATTGTTTATTAAACAAAAAGAATTGAATAAGAACAGTCCCTTATACCAAAGTGGTTTCCTTAGACACGCGTGTCAAGCTTTCGTCCCTGTGCAATACGATGAAAAGTGTTAGAATGAGAAACATAGAAGGAAATAACAAACAAATGAAATCAACAACAGAAGTCAGTCGTGCATTTGTGGTTACAGCAGCAATTGACCTTACCACGTGGGAGATTATAGCTACCTGCGTGACATCCGAGTCCAAGATAATCAACAATGAGGAATGGCTTACTTGGATAATTGTTCATTAAACAAAAAGAAGGGAATAAGAACAGTCCCTTATACAAAGTGGTTTCCTTAGACACCTGTGTCAAGCTTTCGTTCCTGTGCAATACGATGGAAAGTGTTAGAATGAGAAACATAGAAGGAAATAACAAACAAATGAAATCAACAACAGAAGTCAGTCGTGCATTTGTGGTTACAGCAGCAATTGACCTTACCACGTGGGAGATTATAGCTACCTGCGTGACATCCGAGTCCAAGAAAATCAACAATGTGGAATGGCTTTCTTGGATAATTGTTCATTAAACAAAACGAAGGGAACAAGAACAGTCCCTTATACCAAAGTGGTTTCCTTAGACACGCGTGTCAAGCTTTCGTCCCTGTGCAATACGATGAAAAGTGTTAGAATGAGAAACATAGAAGGAAATAACAAACAAATGAAATCAACAACAGAAGTCAGTCGTGCATTTGTGGTTACAGCAGCAATTGACCTTACCACGTGGGAGATTATAGCTACCTGCGTGACATCCGAGTCCACGATAATCAACAATGTGGAATGGCTTACTTGGATAATTGTTCATTAAACAAAAAGAAGGAAATAAGAACAGTCCCTTATACCAAAGTGGTTTCCTTAGACACCTGTGTCAAGCTTTCGTTCCTGTGCAATACTATGAAAAGTGTTAGAATGAGAAACATAGAAGGAAATAACAAACAAATGAAATCAACAACAGAAGTCAGTCGTGCATTTGTGGTTACAGCAGCAATTGACCTTACCACGTGAGAGATTATAGCTACCTGCGTGACATCCGAGTCCAAGAAAATCAACAATGTGGAATGGCTTACTTGGATAATTGTTCATTAAACAAAAAGAAGGGAATAAGAACAGTCCCTCATACCAAAGTGGTTTCCTTAGACACCTGTGTCAAGCTTTCGTTCCTGTGCAATACGATGAAAAGTGTTAGAATGAGAAACATAGAAGGAAATAACAAACAAATGAAATCAACAACAGAAGTCAGTCGTGCATTTGTGGTTACAGCAGCAATTGACCTTACCACGTGGGAGATTATAGCTACCTGCGTGACATCCGAGTCCAAGAAAATCAACAATGTGGAATGGCCTACTTGGATAATTGTTCATTAAACAAAACGAAGGGAATAAGAACAGTCCCTTATACCAAAGTGGTTTCTTTAGACACGCGTGTCAAGCTTTCGTCCCTGTGCAATACGATGAAAAGTGTTAGAATGAGAAACATTGAAGGAAATAACAAACAAATGAAATCAACATTAGAAGTCAGTCGTGCATTTGTGGTTACAGCAGCAATTGACCTTACCACGTGGGAGATTATAGCTACCTGCGTGACATCCGAGTCCAAGATAATCAACAATGTGGAATGGCTTACTTGGATAATTGTTCATTAAACAAAAAGAAGGGGATAAGAACAGTCTCTTATACCAAAGTGGTTTCCTTAGACACCTGTTTCAAGCTTTCGTTCCTGTGCAATACGATGAAAAGTGTTAGAATGAGAAACATAGAAGGAAATAACAAACAAATGAAATCAACAACAGAATTCAGTCGTGCATTTGTGGTTACAGCAGCAATTGACCTTACCACGTGGGAGATTATAGCTACCTGCGTGACATCCGAGTCCGAGAAAATCAACAATGTGGAACGGCTTACTTGGATAATTGTTCATTAAACAAAAAGAATTGAATAAGAACAGTCCCTTATACCAAAGTCGTATCCTTAGACACGTGTGTCAAGCTTTCGTCCCTGTGCAATACGATGAAAAGTGTTAGAATGAGAAACATTGAAGAAAATAAGAAACGAATAAAATCAACAACAGAAGTCAGTCGTGCATTTGTGGTTACAGCAGCAATTGACCTTACCACGTGGGAGATTATAGCTACCTGCGTGACATCCGAGTCCAAGAAAATCAACAATGTGGAATGGCTTACTTGGATAATTGATCATTATACAGAAAGAATGAAGTAAGAACAGTCCCTTATACGAATGTGGTTTCCATAGACACGTGTGTCAAGCTTTCGTCCCTGTGCAATACGATGAAAAGTGTTAGAATGAGAAACATTGAAGAAAATAACAAACGAATGAAATCAACAACAGAAGTCAGTCGTGCATTTGTGGTTACAGCAGCAATTGACCTTACCACGTGGGAGATTATAGCTACCTGCGTGACATCCGAGTCCAAGAAAATCAACAATGTGGAATGGCTTACTTGGATAATTGTTCATTAAACAAAAAGAAGGGAATAAGAACAGTCCCTCATACCAAAGTGGTTTCCTTAGACACGCGTGTCAAGCTTTCGTCCCTGTGCAATACGATGAAAAGTGTAAGAATGAGAAACATAGAAGGAAATAACAAACAAATGAAATCAACAACAGAAGTCAGTCGTGCATTTGTGGTTACAGCAGCAATTGACCTTACCACGTAAAAGATAATAGCTACCTGCGTGTCATCCGAGTCCAAGAAAATCAACAATGTGGAATGGCTTACTTGGATAATTGATCATTATACAGAAAGAAGGGAATAAGAACAGTCCCTTATACCAAAGTGGTTTCCTTAGACACGCGTGTCAAGCTTTCGTCCCTGTGCAATACGATGAAAAGTGTAAGAATGAGAAACATAGAAGGAAATAACAAACAAATGAAATCAACAACAGAAGTCAGTCGTGCATTTGTGGTTACAGCAGCAATTGACCTTACCACGTAAAAGATAATAGCTACCTGCGTGTCATCCGAGTCCAAGAAAATCAACAATGTGGAATGGCTTACTTGGATAATTGATCATTATACAGAAAGAAGGGAATAAGAACAGTCCCTTATACCAATGTGGTTTCCATAGACAAGTGTGTCAAGCTTTCGTCCCTGTGCAATACGATGAGAAGTGTTAGAATGAGAAACATTGAAGGAAATAACAAACAAATCAAATCAACAACAGAAGTCAGTCGCGCATTTGTGATTACAGCAGCAATTGACCTTACCACGTGGGAGATTATAGCTACCTGCGTGACATCCGAGTCCAAGAAAATCAACAATGTGGAATGGCTTACTTGGATAATTGATCATTATACAGAAAGAATGAAGTAAGAACAGTCCCTTATACGAATGTGGTTTCCATAGACACGTGTGTCAAGCTTTCGTCCCTGTGCAATACGATGAAAAGTGTTAGAATGAGAAACATTGAAGAAAATAACAAACGAATGAAATCAACAACAAAAGTCAGTCGTGCATTTGTGGTTACAGCAGCAATTGACCTTACCACGTGGGAGATTATAGCTACCTGCGTGACATCCGAGTCCAAGAAAATCAACAATGTGGAACGGCTTACTTGGATAATTGTTTATTAAACAAAAAGAATTGAATAAGAAAAGTCCCTTATACCAAAGTGGTTTCTTTAGACACCTGTGTCAAGCTTTCGTTCCTGTGCAATACGATGAAAAATGTTAGAATGAGAAACATAAGGGGAAATAACAAACAAATGAAATCAACAACAGAAGTCAGTCGTGCATTTGTGGTTACAGCAGCAATTGACCTTACCACGTAAAAGATAATAGCTACCTGCGTGTCATCCGAGTCCAAGAAAATCAACAATGTGGAATGGCTTACTTGGATAATTGTTCATTAAACAAAACGAAGGGAACAAGAACAGTCCCTTATACCAAAGTGGTTTCCTTAGACACGCGTGTCAAGCTTTCGTCCCTGTGCAATACGATGAAAAGTGTTAGAATGAGAAACATAGAAGGAAATAACAAACAAATGAAATCAACAACAGAAGTCAGTCGTGCATTTGTGGTTACAGCAGCAATTGACCTTACCACGTGGGAGATTATAGCTACCTGCGTGACATCCGAGTCCAAGATAATCAACAATGTGGAATGGCTTACTTGGATAATTGTTCATTAAACAAAAAGAAGGGAATAAGAACAGTCCCTTATACCAAAGTGGTTTCCTTAGACACCTGTGTCAAGCTTTCGTTCCTGTGCAATACGATGAAAAGTGTTAGAATGAGAAACATAGAAGGAAATAACAAACAAATGAAATCAACAACAGAAGTCAGTCGTGCATTTGTGGTTACAGCAGCAATTGACCTTACCACGTGGGAGATTATAGCTACCTGCGTGACATCCGAGTCCAAGAAAATCAACAATGTGGAATGGCTTACTTGGATAATTGTTCATTAAACAAAAAGAAGGGAATAAGAACAGTCCCTCATACCAAAGTGGTTTCCTTAGACACCTGTGTCAAGCTTTCGTTCCTGTGCAATACGATGAAAAGTGTTAGAATGAGAAACATAGAAGGAAATAACAAACAAATGAAATCAACAACAGAAGTCAGTCGTGCATTTGTGGTTACAGCAGCAATTGACCTTACCACGTGGGAGATTATAGCTACCTGCGTGACATCCGAGTCCAAGAAAATCAACAATGTGGAATGGCTTACTTGGATAATTGTTCATTAAACAAAACGAAGGAAATAAGAACAGTCCCTTATACCAAAGTGGTTTCTTTAGACACGCGTGTCAAGCTTTCGTCCCTGTGCAATACGATGAAAAGTGTTAGAATGAGAAACATTGAAGGAAATAACAAACAAATGAAATCAACATTAGAAGTCAGTCGTGCATTTGTGGTTACAGCAGCAATTGACCTTACCACGTGGGAGATTATAGCTACCTGCGTGACATCCGAGTCCAAGATAATCAACAATGTGGAATGGCTTACTTGGAGAATTGTTGATTGAACAAAACGAAGGGAATGAGAACAGTCCCTTATACCAAAGTGGTTTCCTTAGACACGCGTGTCAAGCTTTCGTCCCTGTGCAATACGATGAAAAATGTTAGAATGAGAAACATAAGGGGAAATAACAAACAACTGAAATAAACAACAGATGTCAGTCGTGCATTTGTGGTTACAGCAGCAATTGACCTTACCACGTAAAAGATAATAGCTACCTGCGTGTCATCCGAGTCCAAGAAAATCAACAATGTGGAATGGCTCACTTGGATAATTGATCATTATACAGAAAGAAGGGAATAAGAACAGTCCCTTATACCAATGTGGTTTCCTTAGACACGCGTGTCAAGCTTTCGTCCCTGTGCAATACGACGAAAAGTGTAAGAATGAGAAACATTGAAGGAAATAACAAACAAATGAAATCAACATTAGAAGTCAGTCGTGCATTTGTGGTTACAGCAGCAATTGACCTTACCACGTGGGAGATTATAGCTACCTGCGTGACATCCGAGTCCAAGAAAATCAACAATGTGGAATGGCTTACTTGGATAATTGATCATTATACAGAAAGAAGGGAATAAGAACAGTCCCTTATACCAATGTGGTTTCCATAGACACGTGTGTCAAGCTTTCGTCCCTGTGCAATACGATGAGAAGTGTTAGAACGAGAAACATTGAAGGAAATAACAAACAAATCAAATCAACAACAGAAGTCAGTCGTGCATTTGTGATTACAGCAGCAATTGACCTTACCACGTAAAAGATAATAGCTACCTGCGTGTCATCCGAGTCCAAGAAAATCAACAATGTGGAATGGCTCACTTGGATAATTGATCATTATACAGAAAGAAGGGAATATGAACAGTCCCTTATACCAATGTGGTTTCCTTAGACACGTGTGTCAAGCTTTCGTCCCTGTGCAATACGATGAAAAGTGTTAGAATGAGAAACATTGAAGAAAATAACAAACGAATGAAATCAACAACAGAAGTCAGTCGTGCATTTGTGGTTACAGCAGCAATTGACCTTACCACGTGGGAGATTATAGCTACCTGCGTGACATCCGAGTCCAAGAAAATCAACAATGTGGAATGGCCTACTTGGATAATTGTTGATTAAATAAAAAAAAGGGAATAAGAACAGTCTCTTATACCAGAGTGGTTTCCTTAGACACGTGCGTCAAGCTTTCGTCCCTGTGCAATACGATGAAAAGTGTTAGAATGAGAAACATAGAAGGAAATCACAAACAAATGAAATCAACAACAGAAGTCAGTCGTGCATTTGTGGTTACAGCAGCAATTAACCTTACCACGTGGGAGATTATAGCTACCTGCGTGACATCCGAGTCCAAGAAAATCAACAATGTGGAATAGCTTACTTGGATAATTGTTCATCAAAAAGAAAAAAGGGAATAAGAACAGTCCCTCATACCAATGTGGCTTCCTTAGACACGTAAGTCAAGCTTTCGTCCCTGTGTAATACGATGAAAAGAGTTAGAATGAGAAACATAGAAGGAAATCACAAACAAATGAAATCAACAACAGAAGTCAGTCGTGCATTTGTGGTTACAGCAGCAATTGACCTTACCACGTGGGAGATTATAGCTACCTGCGTGACATCCGAGTCCAAGAAAATCAACAATGTGGAATGGCTTACTTGTATAATTGTTCATTAAACAAAGAGAAGGGAATAAGAACAGTCCCTTATACCGAAGTGGTTTCCTTAGACACGTGTGTCAAGCTTTCGTCCCTGTGCAATACGATGAAAAGTGTTAATATGAGAAACATTGAAGAAAATAACAAACGAATGAAATCAACAACAGAAGTCAGTCGTGCATTTGTGGTTACAGCAGCAATTAACCTTACCACGTGGGAGATTATAGCTACCTGCGTGACATCCGAGTCCAAGAAAATCAACAATGTGGAATGGCTTATTTGGATAATTGTTCATCAAAAAGAAAAGAGGGAATAATAACAGTCCCTTATACCAATGTGGTTTCCTTAGACTCGTGTGTCAAGCTTTCGTCCCTGTGCAATACGATAAAAAGTGTTAGAATGAGAAACATAGAAGGAAAAAACAAACAAATGAAATCAACAACAGAAGTCAGTCGTGCATTTGTGGTTACAGCAGCAATTGACCTTACCACGTGATAGATTATAGCTACCTGCGTGACAACCGAGTCCAAGAAAATCAACAATGTGGAATGACTTACTTGGATAATTGTTCATTAAACAAAAAGAAGGGAATAAGAACAGTTCTTACACCAAAGTTGTTTCCTTAGACACGTGTGTTAAGCTTTCGTCCCTGTGCAATACGATGAAAAGTGTTAGAATGAAAAACATTGAAGAAAATAACAAACGAATGAAATCAACAACAGAAGTCAGTCGTGCATTTGTGGTTACAGCAGCAATTGACCTTACCACGTGGGAGATTATAGCTACCTGCGTGACATCCGAGTCCAAAAAAATCAACAATGTGGAATGGCTTATTTGGATAATTGTTCATTAAACAAAAAGAAGGGAATAAGAACAGTCCCTTATACCAAAGTGGTTTCCTTAGACACGTGTGTCAAGCTTTCGTCCCTGTGCAATACGATGAAAAGTGTTAGAATGAGATGTTTCTCATTCTAACACTCTAAATCAGTTAGAAGGAAATAACAAACAAATTAAATCAACAACAGAAGTCAGTCGTGCATTTGTGGTTACAGCAGCAATTGACCTTACCACGTGGGAGATTATAGCTACCTGCGTGTCATCCGAGTCCAAGAAAATCAACAATGTGGAATGGCTCACTTGGATGATTAATCATTATACAGAAGGAAGGGAGTCGATTTAGAGTTTATTTAGAGTTGATTTAGAGTCGATTTCGAGTTATTTAGAGTTGATTTAGAGTCGATTTAGAGTTGATTTAGAGTTGATTTAGAGTCGATTTAGAGTCGATTTAGAGTTGATTTGGAGTTGATCTTGAGTTGATTTAGAGTCGATTTAGAGTTGATTTAGAGTCGATTTAGAGTTGATTTAGAGTCGATTTAGAGTCGATTTAGAGTTGATTTAGAGTCGATTTCGAGTTGATTTAGAGTTGATTTAGAGTTGATTTAGAGTCGATTTAGAGTCGATTTAGAGTTGATTTAGAGTTGATTTCGAGTTGAGTTTGTGTTGATTCGGAGTTGATTTAGAGTTGATTTAGAGTCGATTTAGAGTTGATTTAGAGTCGATTTCGAGTTGATTTAGAGTTGATTTAGAGTCGATTTAGAGACGATTTAGAGTCGATCTTGAGTTGATTTCGAGTTGATTTAGAGTTGATTCAGAGTCGATTTCGAGTTGATTTAGAGTCGATTTAGAGTCGATTTAGAGTTGATTTCGAGTTGAGTTTGAGTTGATTTAGAGTCGATTTAGAGTCGATTTAGAGTTGATTTAGAGTCGATCTTGAGTTGATTTAGAGTTGATTTAGAGTCGATTTAGAGTTGATTTAGAGTTGATCTTGAGTTGATTTAGAGTTGATCTTGAGTTGATTTAGAGTCGATTTAGAGTTGATTTAGAGTCGATTTAGAGTTGATTTAGAGTTGATCTTGAGTTGATTTAGAGTTGATCTTGAGTTGATTTAGAGTCAATTTAGAGTCGATTTAGAGTCGATTTAGAGTTGATTTGGAGTTGAGTTTGAGTTGATTTAGAGTTGATCTTGAGTTGATTTAGAGTTGATTTAGAGTCGATTTCGAGTTGATTTAGAGTCGATTTAGAGTTGATTTAGAGTCGATTTAGAGTTGATTTGGAGTTGAGTTTGAGTTGATTTAGAGTCGATTTAGAGTTGATTTAGAGTCGATTTAGAGTCGATTTAGAGTTGATTTAGAGTCGATTTAGAGTTGATTTAGAGTCGATTTAGAGTTGAGTTTGAGTCGATTTAGAGTTGATTCAGAGTCGATTTAGAGTCGATTCAGAGTCGATTTAGAGTCGATTTAGAGTCGATTTAGAGTTGATTTAGAGTCGATTTAGAGTCGATTTAGAGTCGATTTAGAGTTGATTTGGAGTTGAGTTTGAGTTGATTTAGAGTCGATTTAGAGTTGATCTTGAGTTGATTTAGAGTTGATTTAGAGTCGATTTCGAGTTGATTTAGAGTCGATTTCGAGTTGATTTAGAGTCGATTTCGAGTTGATTTAGAGTCGATTTCGAGTTGATTTAGAGTCGATTTAGAGTCGATTTAGAGTTGATTTAGAGTCGATTTAGAGTTGATTTCGAGTTGATTTAGAGTCGATTTCGAGTTGATTTAGAGTTGTTTGTTCATTAAACAAAAAGAAGGGAATAAGAACAGTCCCTTATACCAAAGTGGTTTCCTTAGACACGCGTGTCAAGCTTTCGTCCCTGTGCAATACGATGAAAAGTGTTAGAATGAGAAACATAGAAGGAAATAACAAACAAATGAAATCAACAACAGAAGTCAGTCGTGCATTTGTGGTTACAGCAGCAATTGACCTTACCACGTGGGAGATTATAGCTACCTGCGTGACATCCGAGTCCAAGAAAATCAACAATGTGGAATGGCTTACTTGGATAATTGTTCATTAAACAAAAGAAGGGAATAAGAACAGTCCCTTATACCAAAGTGGTTTCCTTAGACACGTGTGTCAAGCTTTCGTCCCTGTGCAAAACGATGAAAAGTGTTAGAATGAGAAACATTGAAGAAAATAACAAACGAATGAAATCAACAACAGAAGTCAGTCGTGCATTTGTGGTTACAGCAGCAATTGACCTTACCACGTGGGAGATTATAGCTACCTGCGTGACATCCGAGTCCAAGAAAATCAACAATGTGGAATGGCCTACTTGGATAATTGTTGATTAAATAAAAAAAAGGGAATAAGAACAGTCTCTTATACCAGAGTGGTTTCCTTAGACACGTGCGTCAAGCTTTCGTCCCTGTGCAATACGATGAAAAGTGTTAGAATGAGAAACATAGAAGGAAATAACAAACAAATGAAATCAACAACAGAAGTCAGTCGTGCATTTGTGGTTACAGCAGCAATTAACCTTACCACGTGGGAGATTATAGCTACCTGCGTGACATCCGAGTCCAAGAAAATCAACAATGTGGAATGGCTTATTTGGATAATTGTTCATCAAAAAGAAAAAAGGGAATAAGAACAGTCCCTTATACCAATGTGGTTTCCTAAGACACGTGTGTCAAGCTTTCGTCCCTGTGCAATACGATAAAAAGTGTTAGAATGAGAAACATAGAAGGAAAAAACAAACAAATGAAATCAACAACAGAAGTCAGTCGTGCATTTGTGGTTACAGCAGCAATTGACCTTACCACGTGGGAGATTATAGCTACCTGCGTTACATCCGAGTCCAAGAAAATCAACAATGTGGAATGGCTTACTTGGATAATTGTTCATTAAACAAAAAGAAGGGAATAAGAACAGTCCTTATACCAAAGTTGTTTCCTTAGACACGTGTGTCAAGCTTTCGTCCCTGTGCAATACGATGAAAAGTGTTAGAATGAGAAACATTGAAGAAAATAACAAACGAATGAAATCAACAACAGAAGTCAGTCGTGCATTTGTGGTTACAGCAGCAATTGACCTTACCACGTGGGAGATTATAGCTACCTGCGTGACATCCGAGTCCAAGAAAATCAACAATGTGGAATGGCCTACTTGGATAATTGTTGATTAAATAAAAAAAAGGGAATAAGAACAGTCTCTTATACCAGAGTGGTTTCCTTAGACACGTGCGTCAAGCTTTCGTCCCTGTGCAATACGATGAAAAGTGTTAGAATGAGAAACATAGAAGGAAATCACAAACAAATGAAATCAACAACAGAAGTCAGTCGTGCATTTGTGGTTACAGCAGCAATTAACCTTACCACGTGGGAGATTATAGCTACCTGCGTGACATCCGAGTCCAAGAAAATCAACAATGTGGAATGGCTTACTTGGATAATTGTTCATTAAACAAACAAATGAAATCAACAACAGAAGTCAGTCGTGCATTTGTGGTTACAGCAGCAATTGACCTTACCACGTGGGAGATTATAGCTACCTGCGTGACATCCGAGTCCAAGAAAATCAACAATGTGGAATGGCCTACTTGGATAATTGTTGATTAAACAAAAAAAAATTGGTTTCCTTAGACACGTGTGTCAAGCTTTCGTCCCTGTGCAATACGATGAAAAGTGTTAGAATGAGAAACATAGAAGGAAATAACAAACGAATGAAATCAACAACAGAAGTCAGTCGTCCAGTTTTGGTTACAGCAGCAATTGACCTTACCAATTGAGAGATTGTAGCTACATGCGTGACATCCGAGTCCAAGAAAATCAACAATGTGGAATGGCTTACTTGGATAATTGTTGATTAAACAAAAAAAAAGGGAATAAGAACAGTCCCTCATACCGAAGTGGTTTTCTCAGACATGTGTGTCAAGCTTTCGTCCCTGTGCAATACGATGAAAAGTGTTAGAATGAGAAACATTGAAGAAAATAACAAACAAATGAAATCAACAACAGAAGTCAGTCGTGCATTTGTGGTTACAGCAGCAATTGACCTTTCCACGTGGGAGATTATAGATAGCTGCGTGACATCCTAGTCCAAGAAAATCAACAATGTGGAATGGCTTACTTGGATAATTGTTCATCAAAAAGAAAAAAGGGAAGAAGTGCAGTCCCTCATACCAAAGTGGTTTCCTTAGACACGTGTGTCAAGCTTTCGTCACTGTGCAATACGATGAAAAATGTTAGAATGAGAAACATTGAAGAAAATAACAAACGAATGAAATCAACAACAGAAGTCAGTCGTGCATTTGTGGTTACAGCAGCAATTGACCTTACCACGTGGGAGATTACAGCTACCTGCGTGACATCCGATCCCAAGAAAATCAACAATGTGGAACGGCTTACTTGGATAATTGTTCATTAAACAAAAAGAAGGGAATAAGAACAGTTCCTTATACCAAAGTGGTTTCCTTAGACACGTGTGTCAAGCTTTCGTCCCTGTGCAATACGATGAAAAGTGTTAGAATGAGAAACATTAAAGGAAATAACAAACAAATGAAATCAACAACAGATGTCAGTCGTGCATTTGTGGTTACAGCAGCAATTGACCTTACCACGTGGGAGATTATAGCTACCGGCGTGACATTCGAGTCCAAGAAAATCAACAATGTGGAATTGCTTATTTGGATAATTGATCATTAAACAAAAAGAAGGGAATAAGAACAGTCCCTTATACCAATGTGGTTTCCATAGACACGTGTGTCAAGCTTTCGTCCCTGTGCAATACGATGAGAAGTGTTAGAACGAGAAACATTGAAGGAAATAACAAACAAATCAAATCAACAACAGAAGTCAGTCGTGCATTTGTGATTACAGCAGCAATTGACCTTACCACGTAAAAGATAATAGCTACCTGCGTGTCATCCGAGTCCAAGATAATCAACAATGAGGAATGGCTTACTTGGATAACTGTTCATTAAACAAAAAGAAGGGAATAAGAACAGTCCCTTATACCAAAGTGGTTTCCTTAGACACCTGTGTCAAGCTTTCGTTCCTGTGCAATACGATGAAAAGTGTTAGAATGAGAAACATTGAAGAAAATAACAAACGAATGAAATCAACAACAGAAGTCAGTCGTGCATTTGTGGTTACAGCAGCAATTGACCTTACCACGTGGGAGATTATAGCTACCTGCGTGACATCCGAGTCCAAGAAAATCAACAATATGGAATGGCCTACTTGGATAATTGTTGATCAAATAAAAAAAAGGGAATAAGAACAGTCTCTTATACCAGAGTGGTTTCCTTAGACACGTGCGTCAAGCTTTCGTCCCTGTGCAATACGATGAAAAGTGTTAGAATGAGAAACATAGAAGGAAATCACAAACAAATGAAATCAACAACAGAAGTCAGTCGTGCATTTGTGGTTACAGCAGCAATTAACCTTACCACGTGGGAGATTATAGCTACCTGCGTGACATCCGAGTCCAAGAAAATCAACAATGTGGAATGGCTTACTTGGATAATTGTTCATTAAACAAACAAATGAAATCAACAACAGAAGTCAGTCGTGCATTTGTGGTTACATCAGCAATTGACCTTACCACGTGGGAGATTATAGCTACCTGCGTGACATCCGAGTCCAAGAAAATCAACAATGTGGAATGGCCTACTTGGATAATTGTTGATTAAACAAAAAAAAATTGGTTTCCTTAGACACGTGTGTCAAGCTTTCGTCCCTGTGCAATACGATGAAAAGTGTTAGAATGAGAAACATAGAAGGAAATAATAAACAAATGAAATCAACAACAGAAGTCAGTCGTCCAGTTTTGGTTACAGCAGCAATTGACCTTACCAATTGAGAGATTGTAGCTACATGCGTGACATCCGAGTCCAAGAAAATCAACAATGTGGAATGGCTTACTTGGATAATTGTTGATTAAACAAAAAAAAAGGGAATAAGAACAGTCCCTCATACCAAAGTGGTTTTCTCAGACATGTGTGTCAAGCTTTCGTCCCTGTGCAATACGATGAAAAGTGTTAGAATGAGAAACATTGAAGAAAATAACAAACAAATGAAATCAACAACAGAAGTCAGTCGTGCATTTGTGGTTACAGCAGCAATTGACCTTTCCACGTGGGAGATTATAGATAGCTGCATGACATCCTAGTCCAAGAAAATCAACAATGTGGAATGGCTTACTTGGATAATTGTTCATCAAAAAGAAAAAAGGGAAGAAGTGCAGTCCCTCATACCAAAGTGGTTTCCTTAGACACGTGTGTCAAGCTTTCGTCACTGTGCAATACGATGAAAAATGTTAGAATGAGAAACATTGAAGAAAATAACAAACGAATGAAATCAACAACAGAAGTCAGTCGTGCATTTGTGGTTACAGCAGCAATTGACCTTACCACGTGGGAGATTACAGCTACCTGCGTGACATCCGATCCCAAGAAAATCAACAATGTGGAACGGCTTACTTGGATAATTGTTCATTAAACAAAAAGAAGGGAATAAGAACAGTTCCTTATACCAAAGTGGTTTCCTTAGACACGTGTGTCAAGCTTTCGTCCCTGTGCAATACGATGAAAAGTGTTAGAATGAGAAACATTAAAGGAAATAACAAACAAATGAAATCAACAACAGATGTCAGTCGTGCATTTGTGGTTACAGCAGCAATTGACCTTACCACGTGGGAGATTATAGCTACCGGCGTGACATTCGAGTCCAAGAAAATCAACAATGTGGAATTGCTTATTTGGATAATTGATCATTAAACAAAAAGAAGGGAATAAGAACAGTCCCTTATACCAATGTGGTTTCCATAGACACGTGTGTCAAGCTTTCGTCCCTGTGCAATACGATGAGAAGTGTTAGAACGAGAAACATTGAAGGAAATAACAAACAAATCAAATCAACAACAGAAGTCAGTCGTGCATTTGTGATTACAGCAGCAATTGACCTTACCACGTAAAAGATAATAGCTACCTGCGTGTCATCCGAGTCCAAGAAAATCAACAATGTGGAATGGCTCACTTGGATAATTGATCATTATACAGAAAGAAGGGAATATGAACAGTCCCTTATACCAATGTGGTTTCCTTAGACACGTGTGTCAAGCTTTCGTCCCTGTGCAATACGATGAAAAGTGTTAGAATGAGAAACATTGAAGAAAATAACAAACGAATGAAATCAACAACAGAAGTCAGTCGTGCATTTGTGATTACAGCAGCAATTGACCTTACCACGTAAAAGATAATAGCTACCTGCGTGTCATCCGAGTCCAAGAAAATCAACAATGTGGAATGGCTCACTTGGATAATTGATCATTATACAGAAAGAAGGGAATATGAACAGTCCCTTATACCAATGTGGTTTCCTAAGACACGTGTGTCAAGCTTTCGTCCCTGTGCAATACGATAAAAAGTGTTAGAATGAGAAACATAGAAGGAAAAAACAAACAAATGAAATCAACAACAGAAGTCAGTCGTGCATTTGTGGTTACAGCAGCAATTGACCTTACCACGTGGGAGATTATAGCTACCTGCGTTACATCCGAGTCCAAGAAAATCAACAATGTGGAATGGCTTACTTGGATAATTGTTCATTAAACAAAAAGAAGGGAATAAGAACAGTCCTTATACCAAAGTTGTTTCCTTAGACACGTGTGTCAAGCTTTCGTCCCTGTGCAATACGATGAAAAGTGTTAGAATGAGAAACATTGAAGAAAATAACAAACGAATGAAATCAACAACAGAAGTCAGTCGTGCATTTGTGGTTACAGCAGCAATTGACCTTACCACGTGGGAGATTATAGCTACCTGCGTTACATCCGAGTCCAAGAAAATCAACAATGTGGAATGGCTTACTTGGATAATTGTTCATTAAACAAAAAGAAGGGAATAAGAACAGTCCCTTATACCAAAGTGGTTTCCTTAGACACGTGTGTCAAGCTTTCGTCCCTGTGCAATACGATGAAAAGTGTTAGAATGAGATGTTTCTCATTCTAACACTCTAAATCAGTTAGAAGGAAATAACAAACAAATTAAATCAACAACAGAAGTCAGTCGTGCATTTGTGGTTACAGCAGCAATTGACCTTACCACGTGGGAGATTATAGCTACCTGCGTGTCATCCGAGTCCAAGAAAATCAACAATGTGGAATGGCTCACTTGGATGATTAATCATTATACAGAAGGAAGGGAGTCGATTTAGAGTTTATTTAGAGTTGATTTAGAGTCGATTTCGAGTTATTTAGAGTTGATTTAGAGTCGATTTAGAGTTGATTTAGAGTTGATTTAGAGTCGATTTAGAGTCGATTTAGAGTTGATTTGGAGTTGATCTTGAGTTGATTTAGAGTCGATTTAGAGTTGATTTAGAGTCGATTTAGAGTTGATTTAGAGTCGATTTAGAGTCGATTTAGAGTTGATTTAGAGTCGATTTCGAGTTGATTTAGAGTTGATTTAGAGTTGATTTAGAGTCGATTTAGAGTCGATTTAGAGTTGATTTAGAGTTGATTTCGAGTTGAGTTTGTGTTGATTCGGAGTTGATTTAGAGTTGATTTAGAGTCGATTTAGAGTTGATTTAGAGTCGATTTCGAG